>NC_029793.2:1801564-1802049 GCF_000816755.2 Arachis ipaensis | reverse complement strand
CCCCTAGTGTACACCCGAGGTCATCGTTATTTCTGATGACGAGGACACCGAGGAGATAGAGATTGTGGATTTGACTTCTGAGGATGATGAGGATCTTGAGATGGATATAGAGATCGTGGACTTGACTTCTGACAACGATTAAGCAGCGACATCAGCACTTCTTTTGGGCAGCTCCGGTTTAGCATTTTTTTTGTTTTAGACTCTCACTTTTATTTTTCAAGAGATCAGATTATAAGACTAGACTAGTCTAGGCGTCAGATTAAGGGTTTCTTAGCTGAAAAACTTGTGAAAATCTATAGTATTTTAAGAATACCTAAAGTGTTATCATAAACAAAATGCAACAAGGACCTCTGTGCAATAGGTAGGAGAGAATATCACGATAAATTTTACAAATCAAATATGTTTAATTTAACTTTAAAAGTTAATTTAATTATAATATTCATTAATATTCTTTTTCTAATAAATATTTGAAGAATTTAACGAGT
>NC_029793.2:1800627-1801476 GCF_000816755.2 Arachis ipaensis | reverse complement strand
TTTGAAAAAATTTCATACTAGAAATCAAATAGGTTTAACTTAACCTCAAAAATTAATTTGATTATAATATCTACTAATATTCCTTTTCTAATAAATACATAAAAAATTTAGTGAGTCATATCGAAAAATAAATGAAAAATTATTATATCTGACAGCAAAAAATATTAAAGATTGATCTATGTAATAAATTTTTTTAAAAAATTAAAATATCTAAAAAAATTTTTTAGATTGATTTAGATAATTACTAAAAGAAAAATTATCGACGCCTAAATCATCTATAACACCGTCGATACACTACGATTTTCTAGTTGTTATGAGTAGCGATGAGCTTCAGTAAAATAAGTTACCATTTAATTTTTATTGCTGGTCATTGATAATTATTGTTGTTGAAAGTTATAAACGTCTCGTCTGAAAATTTAGTTTATCACATCACTGCTTAATAAAATAAATTAACTGTTGCAATTATAATTAATTAATTATACAGCTTCAGATTTTAAAGATTCAAAAAATAAAATATAAAAAATCGTATGAACTAAAATAAAATAGATGTCTTTCACAGGTATAATCTAAAAGTTCTCCATGTATTTTGCGTATGGACTTTGACTAAGCGAGATTATACATATATCAATTTCAATAGACGTCATATTTTTCCCTTATTCCATATATTATAGATGTTATTTTTTTTTTTATAAAAGCTAAAATAAATTAATTATAATTAATTAATTATACAGCTTCAGATTTTAAAGATTCAAAAAATAAAATATAAAAAATCGTATGAACTAAAACAAAATAGGTGTCTTTTACAGGTATGATCTAAAAGTTCTCCATGTATTTTGCGTATTTTGCATA
>NC_029793.2:1792124-1794511 GCF_000816755.2 Arachis ipaensis | reverse complement strand
CCATATTTTTTCCTTTTTCTATATATAATAGATGTTTTTTTTTTTTTTTCATAAAAGCTAATACATAAATTTTGATATAACTTTTAATTTTATGTACATTATTTTTCTACACTTTTTGATATACGTAGTATAAAAGAAAAAAATTACTTTTATTAATTATTTTTAATACTCAAAGTAAAAAAATACAAAATAAAATTTACACAAAATATAGTGCAAAATATATTCCTATTTCTAAAATAATTACACATCAGAAACATGAAAAAAACAAAACAGAATAAACAAATGCTATTTTGAAAAGCAAAAAATTCCAGAAGAAGAAAATATTGAAAAATGATCTTTAAATATTATTTATCTAAATAAAAATGTGAATATTCTTCTCTCTAAACATTATTTAAGTACACCTTTTGTAATAAGTTAAATATAAATTATCTTTCTTACTAACTAATTCTTATTGATTGTCCTTAGAGGTAATAATTAATTTAATTTCCCTTTTGTAGACATTTAATCCACCAAAAAACAACACAGATAGCACTTTAGGGTCATACCTTGAGACCAAAACAAATTGCTAACAGTAATGAGGCAATTCTTATTGTTCAGCAGCTAACTCCATTGTTGTTTCTACATTTTCCCCCTTCTTCCAGTTGCATCTCTTCCTCACATTTTCTTCGCCTTTTTAAATACTCAAAAGTATTTTGAAGCTTCAGCCCTGCAAAATGCGTTTACCAAAATTGTTAACATTTAAGGCTACAATTTTTGCTTAATTAAGCTCTCTCCATATATATAAACATTTCAATTAAGCTCTCTCCATAATAAGCTACAAAAAAACTAACCTTTGTATATCGATTGGGATGATTTGCCTTTATTTCTTCATCACTATCTTCCAAGCGAAAAACTCGAGAGAGAACAAGAAGTTATGCTAATCGAGTGAGATAACAAAGACGAAAGAATTTTTTTTTTTTTTTTTAAGTCAAATATGCAAAGCTACAAGATGTTCTTAAAAATAAACCATATATGATGGATGGGAAAAGAAAGCGTGGGATTAAAAGATGTAATAATTTCCAGACACGAAAGCACCTTGGCATGTTCTTTTCTGTAGTAGCAGATGTGCGAATAAGTTATATTTAAAGGAAAAAATAGTAATTTTTATTTGATGATTAAAAATATATATGGCTTTATTCAAAATTAAACTTATATAAAAAATGTTTACTCCTAATCAGATATTTATTTATTTATTTTGACTACNTTGAATCAAAATTTTCCATTTTAAATTTTGGTATTGACATCTTAAATCTAAAATCAAGAATATCTCTAAATTATTTGTTTTCATATGAAAGATCGTACAATATATATTGTAATCACTAATCACATGGCATATTCAGATTGAACTTTTCTTCGAAATCAAATGGTTCTAAATTCCTAAATTCTAAAATTGATATATATTACTTTTATATTAAAATTTTTACATATTTTTATTTTAAATATTAAAATAATTAATAAAAAAGAAAAAAAATTATTATATATATAGTATAAGTTGTTGCTAGAAATGGAGCTCTATAATATAAGAGGCAAATATAAAATATTATACAAGCCTAAGTCACAAAATTTAAATTGCTTAAAATTCAAAAGATGATATTTGTGTTTTGAACCATTTAGGGTAATGCATGCCCCAGTCACCAACAATTGTACCTTCACCTTAAATACAATGCTAGAGTCACCAATAAATTGACCTTAACCTCACTGCAATAATGCCCGAGTCACCAATAATTGTACCTTCACGTTAAATACAATGCCCGAGTCAGCAATAAATTGTACCTTAACCTTATCGTTTTGCCGGAGTCTATGGATGCTATTATATAGCTGCCGTATTTGGTTGTCATTTGACCCAACTGATTGCTGCATTTCTGAGAAATTGCAGAAAGTGGGACATGTATTAACATTGTCATATTTTGGGCAGTTGGATGCGCGCCTGATTCAACTCACCCAGAAAAATCTGTACGGATATAGAGAAATTTTATTTTTATCATAAAAATACTGGCACGTGGCATGAAGTGTAGTTGAGAAAGAGCTTGAGAATGAATTCTAAAAGTGGTTCAAAAAAACTTGCTCAAGAGCCAATATGAATAATGAGCTGAGCTTGGACGTTCCTTGATAAATGTGTACAATGAAAGTCAGTTTTTTTTTTCCCTAGTAGGAATGGTGGAAAAATTTCCTAATGGTAAAATTTGAATATAACCAAAGAATAAAAAATACTGTTGTGATTCCATAAAAAACATTAAATTGAACTTCTTGTACTAAAATCAAATTACTTTGATATTGTATATTATGTAGTTAATTCTAAGAATTTTTTTAAAAATGTTTTACTTGAAAGATCATAGAAAAATGAAAAA
>NC_029793.2:1786548-1792084 GCF_000816755.2 Arachis ipaensis | reverse complement strand
CAATAATATAATAGTAAAAAAAGTTAAAATTATAATATATATTTACATATGAAAACACAAAAATTAAAATTTTAAGTGGTATCGAATACATAATTTCATTTATCTGGCACTGAATTACTAGTTAAATATTTATTATAAAGATAATAATTTTTTTTGGAATAATTTGACTTTATTTTAGAATGATGAATTTTGATTTTAGTTTTAAATAATTGAATTGTTACTTTAGTATTAATTATTATTGAAGGTAGAAAATATTTACAAATATTCTCCACATGTAAGTCATTTACATATACAAGTCCATATAAGTCTCTTTAACTTAATTCACTTCACGCGCCACTATATCTAACCAACTTTTCAATAAATGCGCGAATATATAACTGTCTTCTTCGAAAGTATTTCGTTTCTTTTTTTCGAATTTCCTCAACGTTTTCGATCTACGTTCTCTTCTATATTTGTGTTTCTTTTTGTTTGTTTTCTGCATTTTCTTTTTTTATTTTTCACAATTTTCTTCGTTCTTTACATTTTTGAAATCAGACTCTGAAACCAGTTTTGAACAATTATCTCGTTGTTGAAGATAATGAATGATTTAAGTTCAGATTGTCAATTGAACCAGAGCAAAGTGGATTATTGTTTTGAATCCAATCAAGTGGCTGAGATGTGGTTCGATTTTAGCTAATATTTTTGTTAGTAGTTTATGATTCGGTAGGTGAATAATATAGCTTTTGTTTGTGAAAATTGTTGTTCATCGTTGATGGTTTGAATTGAATGTAATATAGGAATTCTGCATAAAAGAAAATATTTTTATGTATTTGCAACAAATTTTGGTGTAAAACTAACACATTTATGTGTATTATTTAAAAATTTTCGGTGGATTTATACTGATAGATTCTGCATAATTTAAAACTCTTTATCTTCCTCCTCCTCTCCTCATCTTCTGCTGCTTTTTCTTCTTCTTTTTTTTATTCATCTTTCCTTTATTGTTTTTATCTTCTAGAATTTCTTCTTGTTTTACTCTCTTAATAAGAATAAAAACAAAAAAAAATCAAATAAAGAAGAAGAAGAAATACATAATGCTACAAAATTACTTGGAAGAGGATGAACTTACATTCATTCAAGGTAACCGAAGATGGTTGCCTTGGCGAACCTGGTGATGTAATCCTTAAGACTTTCATGATGTCCTTGTTTAATGATATTAAGGTAACCGAAGATGTGCACATAAATCTTGGAAGCGACAAAGTGATTAGTGAAGGCTTGGGCAAACTCCTCGAAACTTGAAATTGACCCTGCAGGCAAAGCGAAAAATCACAAAAGAGTGGCTCCATCTAAAAAAGTTGGAAATAATCTACAGAGTATAGGGTCAGAATTGTCATTTAAAAAATCATAGATTGAAATTTAGTAACATGAATGTTCGGGTCACCAATTCCCTCATATAGTGCTAGCATTGTTGGAAGAGTGAACCGCTTCGGCATTTGAAACTTTATTATCTCTTCTGAGAAGGGATTGGATATCGTCATCTTTGTTTTTGGTGGAGTCGCGTGACCTTCTGAGTTCGTGTCGCCCGTGTTCTTGCTGCTTTTTCCTTTGTGCTTTCCGTTTTGATGCTGAGCTAGAAGCTCAGACATCTTCCGGATTTCAGCCGCTAGTTCCTCATTTCTTGCTGCTAACTCGTCTGGTGACATGCGGGGTATGCCATTCTCAGTCATGTTAGTCGTACCTACAAAGGGAAAGCAGAAGAAAAAATAATAGTGAAAAGGTTAGGTCTATCTCCGGCCCACGGTGGGCGCCAAATGTTCTTGTCCGAGTAGAGTGGCCAAGCTATAGTGTCTTCTTTCTGTCTTCGTTGGATGATGGTTGATCTATACGTCGGCCAAAATGAACACTAATGGGTAGAGTACCTGCAAAAAGCACTCTGACGTTCAAGTCAGTATTTAGGAATATACGAAAATTAATAGAGAAAAAGTGATCGTTTCTTGCTTTTTTCTTGATGCCCCTGTTATGCTCTCGTCGATTTGTTTTTATAGAGGAGGAAGTAATCTTCGATTAATATTTTTTTCGTTTTTTTTCCGAAAAAATATACTACTTTAAATGTTTGTTGATTGCTGCTGCGATATTCTCGTTTTAACTCTTCTAACTCCGAGTTTGTTATGCTTATGGCCGAGATTATAGGATTAATGGCCGATCTATAATGTCCATATCAAAAACTATACGAGAACTCATGGCAGTTGGGATTAGTTTGAGAAGGCATTTTGAATTGCTTTATATTAAAAATATTTTGCAGAATATTTATTTGATAATTTATATATATTTTTATATAGCTATTTAGCTAAAATATAATATAAATTAAAATATAGTTTATTATTTTAAAAATTTAAATTTATTTATTTTTAAAAAAGTATAGACTTTTTATATGAGTTGTATAAAATTATATCTTTATTTATTGTTTTTATTGTTATATTTGTTTTAGTTGTGATACTTTATCTTTTCATATGGTGTTTTTTGGGTTGTAAATAATTAAAGAAAAGATTAAAAAAATGAATGAGAATGAGAAATACCAAAAATGTAAATTAGTATAATAATGATATATTTGAATATAGTTAGTAAGGAGATGTGTCAAATTTAAACATACTTGAGTTTAGAAAAATAAATGAGAATAAAAAAATATAAAAAATATAAATATAAAATTATGAATTAATTTTATAATTTTAAACCTCTGAGTGGCTCATATTTCTCAAAGCAAGTAACATGCTTTAAAAAGAAAAAAAAAATCAAAGACTTTGAGGGTGCTTGACTTAGGAAGCAAAATGAGTAGAAAGAAACCATTCATAGTAAATCATTCACACTCCGAGCAAGTACCTCATTTTTTCTCTTAAGTCTTGGCAACTTGCCCAATGGAGTCCGAGGAGGAAGGATATGCACCGTCTTGGATAATAGAGCGATTGCAGAAAGCAGAAGAATCGAGGGCGAAATTAGCGGGAGATGCTAGCAATGTTTCAAATTCTAGAATACGAAGAACTCCCGAATACTTGGCTGAAAGGGCCGAGTTTAGAAGATATTATTTTCCACAGCTCATTGCAATTGGTCCGGTTCATCTAGACAGACGAATAAACCATCTCCAAGGAGAGCCATTCAAGGAAGCTTGGACAACCATGTATCTTACGGATACTAATCAATCTGTCAATGATCTATATAACACAATATTCCGTGAATCAGAACTGCTCAAAGAAATAAGGCAGCTGCATGGAGAAGATATGTGGCAACGCATGTCTTATTACTACAGCGGCTATGGGACAGACACGTACGAGTTCATCAGATGGTTATTAGTAGTGGATGGATGTTCTATTCTTCATTTGTTGGAAAAATCAGGAGACTCAGTTGATCCCCAGCGAGATCTAAACATTAGCGTCGACAAGCTTGTACGGATGTACCAGGATCTTCTTATAATGGACAACCAAATTCCTTTTAAAGTGCTGAGGCTCTTCTGCAAAGATGAAGCCAGGCTTGAGAAATGCCTCCGCAACTTCCTTCAAGTTCATGGTATTAAGACGGCACCCGAGCTCGGAAAGGGAAAGAAGAACACACAAGAAGCAGCACAAGAACTCAAACTAGTTGTCCAGGGAGATGATGAGGATCCTGTCCATCTTCTAGATTATCTACGGAGGGCCCTCTTGATGAGAGACCTCGACACAATCCATAAAGAGATTCCGGCGGCCGAGATGAAGAACAAGAGGAGATCCTTGCACCTTACAAAGTACAGGATTGGAAGCATACGAGAACTGAAGGCAGCTGGGATTAGTTTGAGAAGACATTCGGATGGAAACTCAATCTATCCCAGCTTTGAAGCTGGGATATTACATCTTCCAGAGCTAGTTGTGGATGGCACAACGCCTCATATATTCCTCAACCTAGTAGCCTATGAGATGAGTCATTCTGACAACGACTTTGAGATCAGTTCATATTTAGTCTTTCTGAGCTCTCTCGTTGACCAGCCGGAGGATGTGAAGGAGCTGAGAATGGCTGGCATACTTATCAATGAACTTGCAAGTGACAAAGAAGTGTCTGATCTGTTCAATAAGATGGACATTATTTTGGTGCCTGAGACACCGTGGTTTGCTAATATCAGAGACCAAATCCATTCACATTTTGAGTCCAAACGAGGCAGGATCAGAATGCTGTCTTGGATGGGAGAGGCCTCTAACACGTTTTTTCGCTCGCCATGGACCATCATTGCTTTGTTGGCTGCCACACTTGGCCTTGTTCTCACATTCATCCAGACATGGTTTGCCATCCATCCGAAAGCTTCCTAAATAAAAGAATGTTATGGAACATTTTTTATTTTTTTATTTTTTTTACTTTTGTGTGTTTAATTATGAATAAACCATCACTCACATTGCATGATGAGTATGTGGACAGTAATTTGTATTTGAATATTATCCTGTTATCCATCTTAATCATTTGTTTGATTATCTAAAAAGATTTCAATTGTTTATTTGGATTAGCTAGCTTCATAGAACTTGAATGATTCCACTTATATTATATCTATGTGCGAAGATATCAAGGATTAATTATGTTTTATTTTTTAAATTAGCTTTCCAACTTGATTTTGATTATCATCGTCTAACAATGCTTACTTGTGACATAAATGTTATTCAATATTAATAAGCTATTAGTATATATATACTATTTTTTAATATCAATCATGGTGATATTGATACTAAACCAATTTTGATCAAAATCACATGGATACCAAATAACCTCTACGTAACCTTAAATGCTTCAGTTGAATTATTAATGACAGAATTTATGTTCACCGAGCAAACATTACTACCATCATCAATAATTGAGAAGGAAAACGTAAAATTGGCGTTTGTAATTGTAAGAGTTGAGAACAACATTGCATGTCTCACTTGACAAACTTGGTAAGAGTAATTTTGAAGATCCTCAAACCAATTATTCATTCTATAAAAGCTATACAAGAAATTGCCTCGTCTCGTGCAACGAATAAAACAATATGCATGATTTCTTGTTTGATATTTATGTGTAAGTACAATGAAGAATTAATTCTAAAAAATAGAATTAACTCTAATCAATCCAAAAGACATACTCAAAAAATGATTCATGTTCTTTTCTTCTCCTTTCATAAGAGTATGTGGTACCCTCTTGGTTAGAACAAGAACTGCAAGGGACTAGAAGAAGCCGAAAAACAATTAACCAGACAAGTTAAGCAAGCTTCAGGGCCTAAAATACAAACAACTTTCTCCGGATCCAAATCTAGTAAAACTTGTGCATGGTCTGATTTTTCTTCTCAAGTAGTTGAAGCTAATAATTCCCTCCTCCTACTCCTAGACCAAACATTAGTACATTACATAATAAATTTGCAGTTGGCTAGATTATTTGTTAGGTCAAACAGCAGTCAGCTTTCTTTATTCTTATTGATTTAAAAGAAAAAAATAAATAAAAAAAACTATTATTTTGAACCACAAATAAGTAAAACACTAATAAAATTATCTATAAAAATATAAAACTAATTTTGTATTCA
>NC_029793.2:1778108-1786479 GCF_000816755.2 Arachis ipaensis | reverse complement strand
TAATAAGTAATTTTACTTTTTTTTTTTTACCAAAGCACTAGAAAATTTTAAAATAGTAAAATCAAATCACTTTGAAATTTTTTTTTTAACCATCAGAATGGAGATACTCCTATGATAACCAAAGTGTCTTACAAGGAGTCCCTACTCAAACTTGTTGGACCCAATGTCAAGGGTGACGACCTTGCTGCTGATCCCATCGATGAAGATGAACCAAACCCGGAAGACAAGTGGTACAAGACTACTGAGTATGATGATCAAGTGGAGAAGCCCTTTGATCCATGTCCCAATATTCCAATATCCAAAGATGAATTCGATGAATGGTGCAAACCTTGGCGTGCTGCTCTCATGGTCAAAGTTCTGGGCAAACGAGTAGGCTTAGGATTCATGGAGCAACGCCTCCAACGTAATTGGGCTAAAAAAGGTAAGATTAATGTTATCGACATGGATCGTGACTATTTCTTGGTTCATTTTGCAGATGAAGGTGACTATCATGCCCTTATGGAAGGTCCCTGGATGATTGCCGGTCACTATCTTATTGTCCAACGTTGGAGACCCTTCTTTTTATCTTCTGAGAAAGAAGTCAGAAAAGTTGCTGTTTGGATTCGTATTCCCAACCTTCCGATCGAACTCTATAACCATAGATTTCTTTGGAGAGTGGGTTCAACTATTGGCCACATGCTTAAGATCGATCGCACTACATCAATTCATTCTAGAGGTCATTTTGCACGTATATGTGTCGAGATTGATCTGAGAAAGCAGTTAGTTCCCATAATCCCTGTCTTTGGCGAGGTCCTAAATATTGAATATGAAGGTTTGCATCAAATCTGCTTCTCCTGTGGAAAATATGGCCACCGGCTAGATCATTGTAATGAAACTCCGGTGGAAGAGCCGGCGAGCCAAGTCAATGCTGATGGAGAAGAGAAGAATATCAATTCTGATAATCAGAATCACGTTGATTCTGCGGACCAAAATGGAAAGTCTCATGATTCCCACAATCAAAGCGTTTCAAGCAATAACCAAGATCCTCCTTGTTTCGGGCCGTGGATGATGGTCAAACGACCACTTAGAAGGAAAAATGGCAATAATAATCCGAATATTCCTGGAAGCAATCAACGACATGATTCTTTCTATAATCATAGGTCTATTAATGAGGAAGATAATCAGGGAAAGGAACATGGGTCAAGATTCAATGCATTACATGAAGAAAGTGCACTAATCACGTTGGAGGGTGAACCACATGCAGAAGGCAAATCTCCAAGTATTACCAATAATTGGGCTTCTCCTAATAAGGCCCAAAAAGAGAAAGCAAACTCCCAGCCCATTCAAAAAAAAGTTCTAAAGCAAGGTGCTGGCAAAAATCTCCAAATGGGCAAGAAACTTTTATTTAATATAGTTGGGCTAGCCCAGAATGAAAAATTAGTGAAGTCCATCCCCAAAGTCACTACCAAGCCATCCTCCTCTTCGGTGGCAACTCCTAAGAATGTTCCCTCCCCTGCTCCCAAATCTAAGGATCCTGAAGTTGAAGCTATGGAGGGTGTCGTTATGAATTACATGCGCCGGTTAGGACGGGAGCAATACGAAGCTAATGTTGCTGCAAAAAAGGTAAAGATTCAATTTGAAGACTATGCAATTCGTTCTAACCCTATGATTGCTTCCCCTTCTACTGGTTCCTCTTCAAAGCCAATGGAGTTAGGGTACGAGTCAGGGGCAAACGTTGGGAGACCTCCAGATGATGTGAAGTCTCTCATTGTATGGAAGAACTCCAATAATGGGGTTGACTCCTCGGATAAGTCCGAATCGAGAACCAAGGCTCAAGCCTCAGCGTGATTTTCGTCCTTGGTGATGCTCCCTTCTCTGTTTGTTTTGTGATGAATATTATAAGTTGGAATTGTAGAGGTACTGGAGGGAAAACTTTTCCTACTCTTATTAGAGATATTAGAAGAGGTATAATGCAAATTTCATTATTCTTCTTGAAACTCATATAAGTGGTTCGCGTGGGGCTTCTGTTCGTGACAAAATTGGATTTGATAGTTCCTTTATTGTGGAAGCTAATGGTCATCCGGGTGGAATTTGGTGCCTATGGGACTCGGGTTCTTGGAAAGTTGATATTTTAGAATATAATCAGCAAATTGTTCATCTTAGGCTTACCAGTAATAATGCTGCTACCTGGCTCCTCTCTGCTGTTTATGGCAGCCCACAACGCCCGAATAGAAGATCCCTTTGGACTTCCCTCCGTTCCCTGGCAACCAATATCAATCTTCCTTGGTGCATCTTAGGAGATTTTAATGCTCTTCTTCATGATTATGAAAGACAAGGGGGTACTCGTAGTGCTAATTCTGGAGCTTGCTCAGACTTTCAAAGTTGCGTTTCTGATTGTGGATTGGTGAATTTAGGTTATATTGGCTGGCCTTTCACTTGGAGAAGGGGTGATTTAGTCGAGAGATTGGATCGTGGTCTGTGTAACCTTGACTGGCAGCTGGCCTTCCCCGAAGCTAGCCTTAAGCATTTACCGAATTTCAAGTCTGATCACACGGCCATCTACCTCCAACTCTCTACTGAAGCCTCTTACAATAGACACAGAAGACCTTTCCGTTTTGTTGCTGCTTGGATTTCTCACCCTGATTTTCACAGAATGGTTGAGAATTCTTGGAATGTGCAGGATTCTTGGTCTGATGGTGTAATAAGCTTCAAAAATTCTCTAAAAAATTGGAATTATGATGTTTTTGGGGATATTTTTAAAAGAAAAAGAACTCTTCTCAAACGACTGAATGGTATAACTTCAAGCCTTTCTCAGGGCAGTAATCAATTTCTTGAGAAGCTCCAAATTGATCTATGGAAGGAATATGAAAATGTGCTCAATCAGGAGGAACTTCTCTGGTACCAGAAATCCAGGTGTAAATGGATTGAATTCGGCGATCGCAACACAAAGTTCTTTCATGGGTCAACTATGATTAAACGTCGAAAAAACAAGGTGACATCTCTCCTTGACTCTAATGGTAGCCTTATAACTGATAATAACGCTCTAGAATTTTTCTTTTTATGCTGATCTATATAATGATTCTTATCCCGATCACCCCTTTGTCCTTAATAATGCTTTTCCTCAGCTTAATGCAGAGGATTTGTATAGTGTTGGCAGGAACATTTCACATTTCGATATTAAGGAAGCTATTTTTCATATTGGGAGCTTTAAGGCTCCGGGTAGGGATGGTCTCCAGGCTATCTTCTACCAAAGCCAGTGGGATCGTGTTGGTCCTGACCTGTGCTCTTTAGTGAACCAAATTTTTGCTAATCCCGAAAAAATTGAGGAATTAAATGAGACCCTTATTACTCTTATTCCAAAAATGGAGCAGGTGACGAGCCTCAAGCAAATGCGCCCTATTAGCCTTTGCAACGTATCCTACAAAGTTGTTACCAAAATTCTTGCTAATCGGCTAAGAAAAGTCATGGAAAAATTAGTTGCTCCCACTCAGTGCAGTTTTGTACCCGGGAGGCACAGTACGGATAATATCTTTATTACTCAGGAGATTATTCATTCTATGAGAAGCAAAAAGGGGTCGAAAGGGTGGATGGCTATCAAAATTGACCTTGAAAAAGCCTACGACAGACTCAAGTGGAGTTTTATCTACGATACTCTCTCCGACATTGGGTTGCCTCAGCATATTATTCATTTGATTTACTGTTGTATTTCCTCTGCTAAGATGAGAGTTTTATGGAATGGAGAAGAGCTAGACGAATTCACGCCCACTAGAGGAATTCGGCAAGGCGATCCCATTTCTCCGTATATCTTTGTTTTATGCATTGAGCGCTTGTCTCAGCTCATCGGCGCAGCTGTTCAGCATGGGTTTGGAAACCCATCTATCTTAAAAGGGATGCTCCTAATATTTCTCATCTCTTCTTCGCTGATGACCTCATTCTATTTGCAGAAGTGAATTTGGAGCAAGCTGATATTATCAATAGGTGCTTGGAAGCTTTTTGTGTTAGCTCCGGTCAAAAAATCAGCCAAGAGAAAACTAGAATTTTCTTCTCTAGAAATGTGGGTCACAATGTCAGATCTGAAATCAGTAACTTTCTTCATTTTTCCAGAACTGATAACCTTGGAAAGTATTTGGGTGTCCCTCTCCTTCACTCAAAAGTCTCTAATAATACATATGGTGATATTATCAACAAGATCAACTCCAGACTAAATTGCTGGAAAGCTTCCTCTCTCTCCCTGGCAGGGAGATGTACCCTGGTGAAATCTGTTCTATCTTCTATTCCTTATTATACTATGCAATCTGCTTTACTTCCTTCATCTACTTGTAATTTGATTGATCGTAAATGCAGGAACTTTCTTTGGGGGGACTCAGAAAACTCCAGGAAAATCCATCTTATTAACTGGGACAAAGTCTGCTCCCCCAAAAAACTGGGAGGACTCGGGATTCGCCACTCGGATAAAATGAATTGTGCCTTCATGACTAAAGCTGGATGGGGTCTTATTGAAAAAAGAGACTCTCTGTGGGCCAGAACCATTCGCTCTAAATATGGTTGTGGTACCGATATTATTCCTAAGGTGGAAAGGAAGAGGAATGAATCAAATCTTTGGAAGGGCATACGCAAGTCTTGGGATAATGTCCAGCAAAATTACATTTGGCGTATTGGGGATGGTTCCAAAATTAATTTTTGGAACGATAATTGGGTGCCAAATATTGGCTCTCTTGCGCCATATGCAAATCAGGTTTGTATGCCTATTAATTTGGAAGACAAACTTATGGATTTTTTAACTATTTCAGGTAGCTGGGATTATGATAGGCTCGCTACTTGGCTGCCTGATGAGATTATCCAGAAGATTGTTCCTATTTCCCCGCCCTCCCCTTGGAAGCAAGAAGACCAAATTGCCTGGAACCCTTCGTCTAACGGCTCTTTCGATCTTAAATCAACATACCAAAAGCTGAATGGAGAAGAAGGCATCGCTAGCAAATTACACAGCGTGATCTGGCACTGGAAAGGACCAGAACGCACTCAGATCTTTCTTTGGCTAGTGTCTCACAATGCTATCCTCACCAACGTGGAAAGAAGGAAAAGACATCTCACCCTTCAGGCAACTTGTCCAAGATGCTCATGTTCCGATGAGACTACTCTACACGTCCTCCGAGACTGCCTATTTGCTGTGGCATCTGACTCCCGTTCATCCGTGCAGCAGGCATAAACAACTTCTTTCTTCTTGATCTGCATGATTGGCTTCTCCAGAACCTTACGTCGAATGATGAGTGGTGCTGCCTCTTTGGTGTTACCATCTCCTCCATTTGGTTCTTCAGAAACAAATTCATCTTCGAGGGCGACATGACATCTCCCCATGTAAGAAGGGATCAAGTTAAAGCTCGGTTTGATGAGATTATCAAAGTCTCGAGGTCTGACCTTCTTAACTGTGCACCTCGGATCACTGAAGAACGTCTCATTACTTGGCAACCTCCGTTGGAAAATGTTACCAAACTCAACGTGGATGGATCTTGTCTTTCTCAGAGTAGCAGTGCGACTTGTGGAGGTATTTTCAGGAATCATCTTGGTCACTTTATTAAAGGTTTTACCTGTAATCTAGGAAGCTGTTCTAGTATGCACGCTGAGCTTTGGGGCATTGTTCGCGGTCTACAAATTGCTGTGGCCAACAATATTAGTTCCTTAGTTGTTGAGTCTGATTCTATTGTTGCTGTTAACTTCATTAAGAAAGGACATAATTCATCCCACCCGTGTGCCCCGCTTCTTGACGACATTGTTGTCCTTGCCAGCCGTGTGCCACATATCTCTTGGTCTCACTGTCTTCGAGAAGCAAATTTTGCTGCCGACAATCTTGCCAAGAAGGGCCATAATCTTCCCTTTGGCCTTCATCTCTTTGACGTTGCTCCCCCAGATACAGCTATGATGATTATGCGTGACTTGTCTGGTTCTCCAATTTTAAGGGGTTTTAGTTAGTTTTCTTTTTGGGGTGTCCCCCCCCTTGTCATCTAAAAAAAATTAAAAGCAAATGTAAATCACGTTATAATGTATATCCCAAACAAAATAATTGGACATCCCAACATATACTATCCAAAAAGAAAATGAAAATCACGTTACAGTGTATGTTTTAGGCTTTCAGCCAAGCCAACTTTTTCATAAGCCATGATCATGATCACAAGCTCTAATCGCTATAGGAAAGAGCAGAGGCACGTGTCTTTAAATAAAAGCATTAAGAAAAATATCTGTATCTAAGCATCTGTACCGTAGTATTCTCTTTATTTTTTTTTTTCGTTGTGTCAACTGTCGTAACATATATTCTTTCTTATCGACAAATAGAAAAAAAATGTTAATTTAAAGTAAAAAAAATTAATAAGATAATAAATAATAAATTATCATTAAATTTATAACTTTTATTATATATAAAATTTACATAAAATTTTTGTTAATTTAAGTATTGGAATTGTCTTTTGTAAGTACTATCTTATACACACTCAAAAATTTCGAACTGTCTCGTTGAAAAAGATATCGAAACCTGTTAAAAAAATGTTAAAACGAAATCCTCATCAAAAGAAATATAGACGTTTCAGTACAAAATATAATAATTTATTCACATAATTTTTTAATATTATCAAGATATTTTTATTTTAATTGTTTTGTGCATATAACACCAAAATACTAACATCGCTTTTTAAATAAACATCTTTGTAACAAAATTAATGAACTTAAATAAGAAAAAAAGTTCCTATGTTTAATAGTGTTTATTAAAATATTATATTTTTGACCAAATTAATAAAAAAAATTTGGCGGTATATTCAAAAATATTAATTTATATGATAAGTTTATCCAAGAAAATAAAACTAGTAATTTTATCGTTAATATGACCCTTTTTCAAATGATTTGTTTAGAAATTAAATCTTTATTCTTTTATGATTATCTTATATATACTTTATATTTTTGTGGTTATTTGAAGGCTTCTCAACTTTTATTGAATACAAGAATAATTTCGTTAGGTAATCAAAAAAATTCTGGCAACTCTTACCAAGTTTTGTTGGGTTGAATTCAAAGTTCATCAGATAAAATAAATACACTCCAGATATTCAAATTTATCCTAATTTAGAATTACACTTTTCCTTACTTTATTTTTCCACCGCTGTGCATATTCCTTTCATCTCCATTCTATCGCTGAACAACCATTCCACAGCGATGCATTGCGGACCTCCGTCACACACAACTAGAAAATTGATTAATACAGACAGATTTACAGATAGATTTAGTCTTTATTACAGATGGATTTTTGATTACCGACGAAATTACCGACGGATTTTGTCCCTCTATAAAAGCCCGTCGAAAATTATTTACCGACAGATTTTTTTCGTCGGAAAATTACAGACGGATTTTTAGCAGTTACCGACAGATTTTTTTTCTGTAAATTTTCTATCCATTTCCCAAAGGCGACGAACTTTCCGACGGATTTTTCGACGGATTTTTCGTCTATAATTACAGATGGATTTTTAGACGGATTTTCTGTCTGTAATTACAGACGGATTTTCTGACAGATTTTCCGTCTGTAATTTGAACTTTGGAAAATCATCTCATGTTCTGATTACAGACAGAAAATCCGTCTGTAAATCCGTCAGTAAGATAAAATTGAATTTTTTTTTTAATTTTTCCATTGTAAAATGAATACTTTAGATTTGTTTTCTAAATTTACTTCATCAAACACTGTAAATTGAAAAAAAAGAGCCACAAATCACATAAATAAACATAATATTCATTACATGATACCTATAAAATTAGATGTTATTTTTCAACATCATTGACCAATATCTCATTGTCTTAATAAAAAGATACCCAAAAAAAATAAGATAACCATCCCAATGCATCAGATTGGAGAAACATATAGGAGAAGAAACTAATTCTGTCAAAGCAGAGCAGCTTTCTACCTCTAAAGTTTCTAGAGTTTTGAGAATGCATGATTCTCGTATCCATGAGTGTTCAAACCCCAGGGAAGTTAGTTTAGAAAGAGAAGCCAACTTCAATCTTTTTAGATATGAAAGGAATTGGGCACCATTCAAATTAGGCTTTTCAGAGCAGAATATCTCATTAATGGAACTATTACTCACTTCGAGACTCCCTATACAGAACAATTTTTTGAGAAATATATATGGAAGTTCATCAGACACAAGCTTAACATTAAAGCTTTGTGTATTAAGAACATTTATGCTGCAGAAGTGGCTTCCCTCACATTCCTCATGTTCAATCATCTTCGCTTCTTTTTCACCAAACGACAAGTTAATCAACTTAGGAGTAATCTGGGAAGAAGAAATGCACGAGGTCATCAATAATGAAACCAGTTGTTTCAAATTATTAGAGAAATAACTAAACCAAACTAAAATAAGAA
>NC_029793.2:1777643-1777942 GCF_000816755.2 Arachis ipaensis | reverse complement strand
AATTAAAGCTGTAAGAATAAACACTTTACAGGAGAAAAATATACATATAGTACAACAAATACTTCATGTATTTTATAATTTTGTCTTCACACATTTTGTTCTTTGATCATCAACCGTGACATCATTTTATTTTTTATCTTAAATTGATTGAGAATTTATTTGTTTTTGATTTTTAAATATACAAATTACACAACTTTAATAAATTATTAGTAGTATTCATTTTCGGAGTGAGAATGAATATATAAATTCATAATGCTGGTCGATCAAACATATCACCAACATATTTTAAAGACTGATAA
>NC_029793.2:1761764-1777364 GCF_000816755.2 Arachis ipaensis | reverse complement strand
CGCATAGTTATAATAAATAAATAAATAAATAACACGTATATCATAAAAATTAGTCAAAACTAGATTAATAAGTTTACCTCTGTGAAACAGACTTGGTCCTCAGTTTGTGGATCATGGCCATTAAGTGTTTTCAACCGAAAACAATGAAATGAACAGTAAAAACAATTTAACCCTGGCAAATCCAACAATGTCAATGAAGTCAAAGAAGGGAACATAATAGAGTCTGTAATTGCTCCTTCTGATGTTGTTTCCATCCCTGAGATGATTTCCACCAAGCTCTCACAATGTTTCAACTCTAGATTTTTAAGATTGACAAGATCCTTGGCTACTGATTTTAGGAACAAGCTTGTAAGGCTTTTACATGTATCAACACGCACTTGTTGTACAAGTTGAAAGTGGAGTACTCCATCAGGATCTTCATTCCAAATGCTATCCAAATTCGGCAGCTTTTCTAATACCAACTCCTTCAGTGAAAATTTAATTGGTAGGAGTGTCTTGTCTTTTGTTATGCATTTCACATCAAATATAATTTTGACAGAACTACATTTTTGAACTTCCAATTTTCGCATGTTATTTAAAAAAAGAAATAAATGAAGAGGTATTACTTCGAATAAAAATTCACATTGATGTGTGACTCCAAATTACGGAAATATGCTTCAGGAACTGGCATTGAGCTACGCCACATGTCTTGAAAATATAGGCTTTCTCTGAAACCAATCTACACATGGAAAACAAGAAACTTAATTACTCCTTGTTTGCTTCTCTACACTAGAAGAGTTGTGTGAAATCACAAGGGATATACTCGTAAGTTTGACTTTTTATTTGTAATATTATGTAGAATGTTTAATAAAGTTGGGTAAAAATTTAAAAATCATTTCTCATAAGCACCTATATAAATTTATTGGACTTTGTGAGATAGACCATATTTTTGTGAACAATGTGAATAATAAACTTTAAAATTGGTCTAATAAAGTAAAATTTAAAATAAAAGATGCTATCTACTATTGTTCATCTTACTTAATGGCATCTTATTAAAATGTTATAATATTACTTCAATGTTATGTGAGCCCATCATTTAATCCATCTTATTATTAATTCTGTGTAATAATAGTATATATATAATTGAACGATATTTTAAGAAAAGAAAAATTTGTATGTCATACTAATGAACGGATTCTTGCTAGTAAAAAATTTATAATAAATTCTTATTGTTAGTATAATTTCTAAACCAATAAAAAATCATTTCATATAAAAATTTGGGTTGTCACTAAAGCAAACTCAATAAAAATAAACTGAAATATTTAAACCTCGAGTCATCTCTCAAGGAATTGCAGAGAGATGTGCTTATGATTGGTTATGGAAAAGTATATTTTTGGGGTTTTTAAAAGGTTGAACAAGGAATGTAAATGATAATAAAATAAACCAATAATTAAGAAAAAGTCTTGCAAGGTTTGGTGGTCAAGGATCTCTATCCTTATCACTAACCACAACATGAGAATTGGCAAGGATCAATCCCATTAAATCATCCTCTAACTAATAGTAAAGGAAAGTTAAATGAGTCATATCAATCCAAATCCATAAACCCTAGCTCTCTACCAATTCAATTAGTGAGAACTAGAGTTAATGGCTCCAATCATCAATTACTTGGACATTAGTAACTCAAGAGTTCCTAAGTTACCTTCCCAAGCCAAGAGCATAAAATCTACTCTAACATCCTTCCAAACATTTTATCAAACACTTGGTAGGCACAAAATAAAAGCATAGAAAACTAGCAAGAAAAATAAATCTAAACAATCAATTAAAAGCATCAATAACATAAATTGAAGAAAGTAATCATAAATCTGAAATACCTCAAATTGCATTAATAAGAAATTGAATCTAACATGGAGTTCATAAATCAAATTGGGGAAATAAACAAATCAACAAGAGAAATAGATAAACTAAAGTTCTAGAACTAATAAGAGTAGAAGAGAAACTAAATTAAACTAAGTAGAAATCCAGAATTAAACAAAGCTAATCCTAAAATCCTAAACCTAGAGAAAGGAGAGAGGAGAGAACCTCTCTCTCTAGAAACTACATCTAAAACCTCAAATTATGAATAATGAGAAGTGTCCCTTCATTCCTCCACTCTGCAACCTCTAATATGTGTTTTCTGGGCCGAGAACTGGGTTAAAAACAGCCCAGAAATCGCTGGGGGCGAATTCTGATATATATGCTGAATTTTTGCAAATAAATGCACGCGTGCGCGTGATGCACGCGTGCGCGTCACTATCTTTAGGGAAACTATGGAAAATTATATATCATTTCGAAGCTCCAGATGTTAGCTTTCCAACGCAACTGAAACCGTCTTATTTGGATCTCTATAGCTCAAGTTATGGTCGAATTAGTACGAAGAGGTCAGACTGGACAGCTTAGCAATTCCTTTAGTTTCTTGTATTCTTTCCACTTTTGCATGATTCATTTCCATCCTCTAAGCCATTCCTGCCCTATAAACCCTGAAAACACTTAACACACATATCAAGATATCGAATGGTAATAAGAGATGATTAAAGTTAGCAAAGTTAAGGCCAAAGAAGCATGTTTTCAATCATAGCACAAAATTAGGAAGGAAAATGTAAAACCATGCAATTAGTATGAATAAGTGTGCGAAAACTTGATAAAAACCACTCAATTGAGTGCAAGATAAACCATAAAATAGTGGTTTATCAATCTCCCTACACTTAAACATTAGCATGTCCTCATGCTAAACTCAAGGAGATAAAAGGAATGAATGAGGGAAAGTAAGACTCACGAGATGCAACCTAATAACCTATATATGAATGCAACTATATGCTAAGATATTTCTATGATTAAAAGTAAACAAGTTCTCCAAGACAAACATAAATCCGATTTCACAAATTCAAATCATACAGTAAAGACAAGTAAACTTGTAAGAAAATAACTCATGAAAGCAGGGAACATAGAATCAAGTATTGAACCCTCACTGGTAGTGTATATACACTCTAATCTCTCAAGTGTCTAAGGTTAATCACTCTATTCTTCTTTAGTCATGCTTTCTAAAACTTTGTTCTTCATCTAACCAATCAACAAAAATTTAGTATACCAATGCAAACATCATGAGGTCTTTTCAAAGTTGTAATGAGGCTAAGGTAAGGATGAGGATATATGTATGGCCAAGTGAGCTAAAATATAAATCTTTGACTAACCTAAACTCTTACCTAACACACACACACACACTCTCTATGTAACTCTAAATTCATGCCTAGCTACCCATAATTCCCACTTTTGTATCACATACTCATGTACCAAATTTATCTTCAATTTCACCACCTATGCATTGATCTTTTATTAAACTTAGTATTGGGGTAATTTTGTCCCTTTATTTATTTATTTATTTATATTTTTTTTGAAAGCAAATATAACATATCAATGCACATAGGTATTTGATTTTTTTGGTTTCACATGAGTAGATACCCAAATTCCCAATATTTACATAAAGTAGAAATATAACACATTCCCATTAACCCAGGTTCCCACAGTTTTCCACACTTAATTGATACACAATCTTTATCTTAAGTTAACCAAAAATTCAATTGAGGTAAATTAATTATTTTTCTGTTTAAGGCTAATGATGTGGTAAAATATAGAACAAATAGAAATTAAAAGACTCAAAATGACTAACAAAAATAAATAAAATAGTAAGCTATTTGAGATAAATGGGCTAAATCGGTGGCGTATAAATAGTTATTTAATGGTGTAACTCAACAAGGTTTACACTATGTATAAACTGATCCCTCTCTTTTAATCATAAGAATTTTGAAGAAAATTAAGTTGGTGATATTTTATCCCCAATCCAGTTTGAATAGTATGCTTAGATTGTGTACAAAATACGGATACGAGGATGGCTAATTAATTATTCGTCGTAATAGTGCATTTCCTAACTAACCAGACCCTTCAATTACATCATTGGTGGATCCTGTCTGACGCCTTAGACTTCATAGTAGCTTTCCTAACATCAAGATACTAAATTTAGCTATTAAAATTAGTTATTAGTATAAAATATATATTAAAAATAAATTAAATAATATATCTAATTAATTTTAATATATAAATATTATTTTTATTATAATATATATAATTCAATTATAATAACAGTAACATGGACAAATTATATTATTAAATCCGATGAGACTTAAAATTATACAATTACAACATTTGGAATTTGTTTATATACGTGTCTAATTTTTTTCTATATAAATCACTACCAATTGTAGGATTTTAACTTTTTGTATGTAATTTATCTTAGGTCATTGTGATTTACGTATAATATCATGTAAATCATAAATCACCATAGATCGTAGCGATTTATGAAAAAGAAAAATAAAAACATAAATTGTGACAAGTGGTAGTGGTTTACATATAGATCGTATTTTTTTATCTTTGTATTGACATGTTTTTATTATTTAAAAAAAGTTTATTTACAAAAAATAATAACATCATTCCTATTTTAATAATGGTATTCATACTCTGACTCAATGATAAGGTCCAAGTCCAAAAGAAATGTCCAATCCAAAGGATTGAGCCTCGCCCTACACCGACCTTTTCCCTACGAAGTCGGTTCTTACTACGACTTACCCTAAAGAAGTCGGGGAAGAGGGTTAGCTGGCAGATAAACACTCGTTTAAATGAGTAACTGCCCCTAGAATCTCTCTAACCACTTCCAAGAGCTATATCTCAACCTCTCTAAGATAAAGGGACGGTTATCACCCTAAAAAGGTGGCACTACTTCAACGGTGGTTATTGGTTCACCACTATAAATACACTGACACCCCTCAGGTATCACTAAGTCCTAATACTCTCTAGACCTGCTTACCCCCTTGCTGATTTAGGTATCGGAGTGTCTTTGCAAGTACCAGTACCACCCCCCATTCACTCACACTCACAGGTCGGACGGAGGCCCCAAAGGCGCAAATCCCTTCGAAGGCTTCCCCCATCAGACGACTTAGGGGTGTCCATGGATCGGATCCGATCCGCATATCCGCGGTGTTTATCCGAATCCGATCCGAAAATTACGGATATGGATCCGATCCGCAAGGCTTTCGGATCGGATCGGATCGGATCTACACACTAATCGGATCGGATTGCGGATTTTGTGTTGGTATCCGCATCCGATCCGCATATCCGCGTATCCGCAAAAATAAAGAAATAAATAAGTAAAATATTCTTTTTATGTTTTATTTTAACTAATAATTATCATATATGTTAAATTATTTTAATTTATTATTCAAGAAAAGTATGTTTAATATTATTTTAAGAGTAAACATATTTAAAAGAATAGAAAAAATAAATTTTATTGATATTTTTTTAATAAAAATAAGCTTTTAAAAATATTTTTGTGTTTTGCGGATATATCCGATATCCGTTCCGATCCGATCCGCAAATGTGCGGATCGGATCCAACCTTAAAAACTGCGGATATTGGATCCGATCCGATCCGATGATTTTAATGCGGATCGGATCGAAATTTTGGCCATATCCAATCCGATCCGATCCGCAGACACCCCTGACTGGGCCAGCTTAACGAGTCCAACCCATTAATCTTCGGTTACCCACAGTAACAAATGGTATTCGTTGTTTTTATAAATTCATACAAAATATAATAAAAAAAATCATGTAAAAAATGATATTATCAAAAATAAAATTTAATTAATTATTAATTTTTTTTACATATAATTTTAAATGAGTAGTAAATAAATGATGTACATACTAACTGCAATATGAGAAAAATTAAGCAGAAAATTTAATTCATATTTAAGTCAACTTTACTGCATAAACAAATGGGTACATAATTATTATACTAGTAGGGAAAAAAAAAACCTAAATAAATTAGGCAATATGAGACTAATAATAACAATGAAATTTATTATTCTAAATAATAAAAAACTTGTATTTTCTTATTACAGTTAACTGAAATACTTAACCTATTAATTCCTATTTGCTTTCACATTAATTCAGCTATTAATTAATATAAACTTTTAACGAACTCAAAATAATTAACAATAACTCTAATTTTAAAAATAATATTAACATTATTTTAATTCACTACAACAAAACCTAATTCCAGCGGCTATTTTGGGGAAGCGGTCCAATAGAACCGCCGTCGCTGCAATCCCCAATTTCACATAGCAGCAGTATCACGCAACCGCCTCTGAAGCAAACGCCCGGCGGCGGCCATCATGTTCTCTCCACGGCGGTTTATGGAATTCGCGCCATTATTTGCTTAAACCGCCTAATTCCTCTTTCATTCGCACTTTTCGCTAGCTCCACTACCCACTACTATCCGCCATTACTAAATTTTTCATTCTTCCAAAACCTAGCTCTACGCCCAGAACCCCAATTGCAGTGAACAAAAACTCTTCGTGCAGAGCAAAAATCTGCAATGAATCATGGCTTAGCAAAACTATACGCATTTGTTCCAGTCCCTGGTAAGCTAATTGTGCTTTTCTTTGTTCTTTTCTGATTCAATTTTATGCTTCTTCTACTTAATAATCACTAATAACCCATTATCAGATTCTCTAGTTATTTCTCCTTCTTGTTCGTTACTCTGAGCGCACAAATTTCTCTTCTGGAAGCGCAAATTTCTTCAATTTAAGGTCACTCTGTCTCTCTCTCTATTAGGATTTTCTTCCCTCTCTATTTTTCTTATAAACAGTTTTCGATAGATAATTTAATGTATAATTTTAGAAAGTGTTATGTATAATATCATCTAATTTCGATGGAGGTGAATATAGTTTTAATCAACAAGAGAATATAGAGTAGTATGTACAGAGAAAAAAAGGATCAGGAAGGTTGTTAATGTCTTTATAGAAGTCGGTAATTCTTTTATTTTCAACTGGATTAAGGGATGCAGCCACAACTTTGATGAGCACTTGGTCCTCATTGAGTTCTGGTATTGGCCAATTTGGATGTACCTTTACGTCAAGATAAGAATTCTGCAGAAAACATTTTCAAGAATTCCTAGAATATAATGAGTAAAGTACATGAAAATACAAAACTTTAAAAATTTCAACATCAGTTTTTGTTGGTAAGTGTAGAAGTTTCATAAAATCTTTGAAGATTAAATCTGATCTTGTTGCATGCCATTATGTTGGAACTGGAACTATACTTAGCTTGACAAATCAACAAGAAAAAGAAGCCAAATTTGAAGGTCTTATAGATATTATAAGACTTTTTTATACTGTTTTTTTTTCTTTTCATCTCCTTTTCAACAGGTTCAGAAGGATTTTGTCCATGTATATGTCTTTTTTTTATGCCTCATGTTGTGAACTTGTGATTGTTGTCTGAAAGTCTTGATAGTAGTTGTTATTGTCTATTACTAATTTACATCAAAAGCTAATTATAATGCAATGATGTCTGTGAAAGATTTGGTGAATATATTATTAAGATTTCATTCCCATGAAAATATAGTGAAGTATTTGATTTCTTTGATTAACTGGGTTTGGCAGATTTTTAGCTGAAATGGTTATCCTTTCTGGTCTATATTCTTAGCAAAGGGAGCCAGATTAAGTCAAGACCAACTTTGGCACAGGTAATAATTATTAGTATTTTAAGATTTGTCCAATTTTGTTGATGAATATTGTGAGTAAAAGTTAGCACACATTATAGAGAAAGCTAGCACACATTATAGAGTACGTAGAAGCAATGAAAAGTATTCCCCTGCATAGATAGCTGGACACATCTTGCTTTCTGCTTATAACTTGTGCTTATTGCTTCAACGCTGAAAATGAATAAGAGTTCTCTGGCTTCCAGTTTTGTTTCTCATAAGTTTATTTATTATGTATGTAACTGATGAACAAAATCTTATATATCTGCTCTATAAGATGATTACCAATTAACAAACTTCAATTCAATTTCTAACCCAAAAATTGTATTAAGAACTTGCCATTAACATAACTAAAATCCCTAGTGTGAACTAAGTAGCTAAGAAATTCACTAAAGTAAACACACCCTACTGGTCTGTTGGTGACGGGGATTACTCTGTTGTTTTTTGTTTTTATAAACTATTTTAATTAGTAATTTTATCAAGTGTTTTTAAAGTATATATTAGTTAAATTTTTTTTTATTTATTATTATATTTGTTAGGAAAAAATTAAAGATTTAGCTAGAGAATACTAGAAATAAAAGAGAAATAGTATTTTTTATTTTTAAGATTCATTCACTTATTATTTTATTATTATTAAATTGAAGACGAGTGGTACTTAATTGAGAAACAAAGATATAACGTGAACGTGAATAGGGTATTCAGCTGACACATGGTATAATAAGGAATCTCATCTATCATTACATGTTTGTATAAAGTATTTATAAAAAGAAGAATAACCTGTATTTAATTTACACCAATCTTTAATGTAAAATCAATTTGCTTACACTGTTTGCATATTAGTATTATTTAAATTTGCATATAGTTTTGCATTGACATGAACGATGGCTTCCCGGTTACAATTTACATTGTGATTTTAGTTTGATCTGACAAGGTCAGTCCACAAATATAAATCAACAACGAACGCAGAGTACACAACACACTTGATAAGAAAAACAAATAATAATTGAAACTTACGTGATGACTTGCTGTTCTAATGAATGTGAGTGGTAGCAACATCTGTTGCGTGATGATGATGATAATCTGTTACGGTTGCATCAATCTCAATTACCTTCTCTTCAGCCACAGCAACACCAACTTCTTCTTCAAATTGTTCTTCTCCTACTTTCACTGCTTCACTGCTTTTGTTACTTTCTTTTGTTTTATTTAAAGGTATCGCATCTTCTTTTGCCGTCTCTTCTTCATTGATTTTCGCTGCTTCTTTAGTTTCCTTCTTCACTGTCTCCTCCACTGCATGTGTCTCATTTTCTCATGTTTCTCATATGATTTGAGCTGGTTTTTGGAATTGTATTTTCTATGTGCGTTTGGGAGGATAACAATCCAACCTCTTGTGGGTTTTGCCAATCTACATAGCTACTATCTTTCATCCATGTTAATTCATTTTTCTGAGTCTAATTCTAATTCTTATTTTTTTTTATTTTTCTTTCGCAGTGAAGGCTGTTTTCTTTGGAAGTAACATACCTACCTATTCCATCTTACTTATCTGCTGATTTTTTTTGAAAAACAAGTAAGTAACATCTCTTTTCCTATGGTTGGTAGATTAGTATTTTTAGAAAAATATATATTTACATAGTTGTTACTAAATAGTGCACATGGCTTTAAACCAGAACAATTTACTTTAAAGCTATGGAAGTTCTGGATAAATCGTGGATTAAGAGACCACGAAATTCTCTTGAGTATGCACAAGGTGTCTCAAGATTTATTGAGTTTGCTTTTGCACATCATTCTGCCGATGGAACAATCATATGTCCATGTAATGCATGTGCTTTTAAGAAGTGGCTAACAAGGGACGAGGTGTATGATCATTTGATTTGTACACAATTTCCAATAGGATATACATTTTGGTTTTATCATGGAGAGCGCTCGATAGGAGAAACTAGCAACGTTTCAAGTAGTATTTTTTCAGATGTACAACAAAATTCTATGGCCGACGAGCAGCATCCTATGGTCGAGGTTGATTCAATTCGAAACTTGATTAGTGAAGGTCTAGGAGTTGGTGGGAACATCAGAAATGGTTCACCCGTAATAGCAGATGAAGTCATTGATGGTGTTGCTCAAGGATCGATGCCTAGTGAATCTCATGAAACTCTTGAAGCGAAAGGGTTTAGCGAGCTAATTAAGGATGGAGAAGAGCCGTTATATGAAGGGTGTACAAGATACTCAAAGTTATCTTTTCTATTGAAGTTGTTCCATATCAAGTCCCTCTGTGGAATGACCGACAAGTCTATGAAGATGATTTTAGAACTTTTGAGTGACGCATTCCAATACGCGAGAATTCCAAGTTCTTTTTATGAGGCAAAAAAGATCATTTCTAAACTCAGTTTGGATTGCACGAAGATACATGCTTGCCCAAACAATTGTATGTTGTATTGGGGCGAAGATGAGAACAGGGAGACATGTAAGGTCTGTAATAGGTCTAGATGGAAGACATATAAGAAAAAAGGTCCAGCTGAGCCATCGAGTGTTATTGGTAACAAAAAGAAGAAGCATCCGGCAAAAGTTCTTCGTTACTTTCCTTTAAAATCTCGATTGAAAAGATTGTTCTACTCGTCAAAGACTGCTGCTGATATGCGATGGCATGCTACAACTGAGAATAAGGATAACGCAATGAGACATCCAAGAGACTCTGAGGCCTGGAAAAGGTTTGATTTGGAGCACTCCAACTTTGCATCCGATCCACGAAATGTGCGTCTTGCATTAGCTACCGATGGCTTCAATCCACATGGAACGTTGAGTGCGAATCATAGTATTTGGCCTGTCATTCTCATTCCGTATAATACTCCTCCATGGACGTGTATGAAATCGACATCATTCATAATTTCAATGATCATTCCTGGCAAGAAAATGCCAGGAAACAACATAGATGTTTATTTGCAACCTCTAATAAAAGAGTTAAAGGAGTTATGGGTTGAGGGTTGCGATGCATATGATGCTTTAACACAAGAAGTCTTTAAGTTGCACGCAGCTTTATTGTGGACAATTAGTGACTTTCCTGGGTTAGGAACTCTTTCTGGGTGGAATACATACACAGGACTTGCTTGCCCTTCTTGCAACTTCGATAACATCCCGCATCGTCTCAATCACAGCAAAAAGTATTGTTTTATGGGTCATCGTCGCTTTCTGGATCAGAGACACAAGTTTAGATTAAATACCGTTCAATTTAATGGAAGACAAGAAACAAGGCTTCCACCAAGAAAATTATCTGGCAGTGAAATACTTTCACAAGTTGAGAATATTAATGTCACCTTTGGCCGAAGAGAAGAAATAGGAAGAAGTGGTAAAAGATTACGCACTGGTGGAACTGTTGAAGGAGGTGGTACTCAACAATGGAAAAAGAAGAGCATTTTTTTTGAGTTGCCATATTGGAAGTCTAATTTGCTGCGTCACAATCTCGATATGATGCATATTGAGAAAAATGTATGTGACAACGTACTATATACTTTGTTAAATGATAGTTTGAAGTCAAAAGATCACATAAATGCTCGAAGAGACCTTCAAGAAATGGGTATCAAGCCTGATCTGTGGCCAAGGGAAAATGGAAAGTGTCCTCCAACAATTTATACTCTGAACAATTTGGGTAAGAAGAGATTCTTGACAACTTTGAAAAACGTCACTGTTCCTGATGGTTATGCAAGCAACATATCAAGGTGCATTGATCTAGAGTCTCTTAAGTTGAGTGGGATGCTAAAAAGTCATGATTGTCATATACTTATGGAGCAATTATTACCGTTAGCCATGCAAACAGGTCTGCCTGATGAGGTCTCTGCAGTGCTTATTGAGATGTGTTCATTCTTTAGACAATTATGTGGTAAAGCGTTAAGTGCCCCCTGTTTGGAAAAGTTGCAAGATCAAATTATCCTCACATTATGCCACATGGAAATATTATTCCCTCCTTCATTCTTCACAGTTATGGTTCACTTGATGGTGCACCTTGTAGAAGAAGCTAAACTTGGAGGCCCTACCCATTATAGATGGATGTACCCTATTGAGAGGTAAAATTATTAGCTTAGATCATTATTTATGACTTTGTTGGATAGTATTTAATCTTCATTCCTGGATAGGTATTTAGGACACTTGAAGTCATATGTACGTAACAAAGCACAACCAGAAGGATCCATAGCGCAAGGATACTTAATGGAAGAAATTCTTACCTTTTGCTCCAGATATTTAGAGAACATTGAGACTAGATGGAATCGACCTCGCAGAGTTGATGATGAACCAACCCATGAAGAATCAAATCCTTGGTTAGATACTTTGTTTCCTGAAGTAGGTAAACCAATTGGTGTTTCCTCATATTTCACTTTAACAGCCATCGAGAAGTTACAAGCTCATAGACATGTGTTAACTAATTGCTCCATAGTTGACAAATATCTCCAGTGAGTATTTCATCATGTTCTAATTCAAATAAGTCAGATTTTTTTAATGACCTTTAATCCTAATATTAAGACATCTATAGGGAGTTTAGAAATATTGTACGAAAGCAATTAAGAAGTCGTACAAGGAATACATCAGAGATAGACAAGAAAGTTCATAGAGAGTTTGCAAGTTGGTTCTCTACCCGTGTGAGTCAAATTCTTCCTCTTTGAAGTTATTTTTTAACTCAATTTCCATCATATGAAGTTGATAAAAAATTCGTCATGCTTTCTTAGATTGTTCGAGATCTTGATAAAATTGAAGAATCTAAGAGAACGGTATTTTTTAGTCTTGCCAAAGGGCCGATTGACCAAGCAAGAAGATTTTCTGCATATAATGTCAATGGATACAAGTTTAGGACTGTAGAACGTGAAAAAGGTTTAAAAACTCAAAACAGTGGTATTTTTGGGACATTTGGAACAAGAAGTTACTCCCGCAATAGTGATCCCAACATGAGGTTTGGAGCAGTTCCTTATTATGGAAAGTTAGTCGACATCATTGAACTTAATTATGATGGTATATTCTTTGTAACCTTGTTTAAATGTGAATGGGCTAATACCACAAACCCAAGGGCCATGAAAGTAGATAAGTTAGGTTTTACTTCTATCAACTTTAGTAGATTAATACATACCGGTGAGCATGAGGATGATGAGCCATATATTAAGGCTAACGAAGCTCAAATGGTTTATTACGTGGAGGATGAGAAAGAAAAAGGTTGGAGCATACCAATTCAAGTAAAGCCAAGAGACTTATATGATATGGGCAATGAGGATGAAGACATAATTTATGACAATGTGGGTTATCCATCACAAGATTTGGGACAATTTTTTCCAGATAACATTTCACATATACCATTAGCAAGATCAATTATAGACGAAGAAAGTTTAGAATAATGTAAGTATTTAGTTGCAAGTCATAGAGTGTTATGTATTGTTTTCTTTCATAATTTTATGTTTTATTACATATACAGGATAGTTTGATGTAGTAGTTTTTTGTTTCTTTGGTTGTTAGTTGATTAAATCAAGTACTATTATTTCAGTTTCATTATGTTATTGATATATTAATCTTAATATCTCTTGATACATTGTAGAAATGACTAAGAGAAAGACTGTTTCTTCACGTGAGAATACATCTACTCATGAGTTTAATGATTCACCACCCGTTGATCAAAATGAGTCATCTGAATCTATAGAGCCTGAACCTACTTTATCTACTGGTTCAGAAGTTTCAAATGTTCAGTTAGATGTACAAGGAAGAAAGTCCAATAAGTACTGGACAGTTGATTTGGAAGGTATGTTATTAAATTTAGTTCAATTATAGCACTGTATATTTAAATTTCTACAAGGAAGAAAGTATAATAATCTATGGTATACGACTTGAATAATTTGATAGATGCAAACGGAGTGATTAAGGAAGGTCACTTAAGGTTGAAAGATGTGTGGGTGCTGTCTCGTGAGACTAGAATTATAGTGCATTGGAATGAGCATGGCCAACCGATTGGTGAATCTGGTGGACTTTTAGGCTTGTTTTTGGGAGCTGTTGCTGGGAATTTCAAGAACTTTCCTATAAGTTATGAGAAATGGCCTTTGGTTCCAACAGAGCCATACAAAAATGGAGCTTATAGAGATATTATTCAGGTTCTTTTTTTTAATTAAGTAATAATAATTTAATTATCTTCAATACATGCACTCCTATGTTCTGGTATTGTGTCATCCAAGGACAATTTTAGCTGTTATTTATTAATGAAAATAATATAGCTGGCCAAGTCACTAAATGTCTCCTAATCTAAAACTAGTTAGGTTTGTACCAATGTCTTTATCCTGTATTTTTTCTTCTTTTTTTTTTCTAATTAGTAAAATAGTATTTTAATATATACATATTCAAACAAGTTTAATTATTCTGTGTACAACTAAAAAGAACCTCTTAAGTTTGATTGACATTGGTGCACTCTAATAGGAGCAAATAAGATATGGAAAAATGTAAAATTATGTAAAAGATAAAAGTAAAAAGAGTTATACTGTTTATGCATAATGTTAGACTTTAGTGTCTCCAATGAGGTGTTCTAATATTTATATTTAAATCGGTATCTTTTATTTTGACTAACATTTAAAAGTTTGTTTAGACTTCATAGGAAAAAATATTCCAGTTTAGATTTTTAGAAGTTTTTTGGTCTTTTGTGAGATTTCAGATCAGGTAATTAAGTAAAATGCTCTACGAAGCTGTAAATGAGTTAAAATTAATTAAGGCTGGATATAATATCACATGACCTAACCTATCGTATTGACATTTTTTTCCTATAATAATTTTTTTTTGTCATTTATGTTGCTGTTAAACATTTCAGGGATTAGTATCAAGTTTTATGATTACCAAGATTCTAATTAAAAACTCTGGATAATGACTTTATTGGAAATATTTGAACATGAGGTTTATCCATATTAGTTTAGCATTAAGCAGGTCCATTTGTAATTTGTTATCTAATTAAATTTTAATTTGTCATTTCTAATTAAATTTTAATTTTTCATTTATAAAATTTGGGAAAAAGATTAATATAAACTTTTAACGAACTCAAAATAATTAACAATAACTCTAATTTTAAAAATAATATTAACATTATTTTAATTCATTATCTTTACTTATTCTGTATGTCATTTGTATAATTTAATAAGTTAAATGTATAAATTAAATGCCACATAAGTTTATATATATAAATTGATGAATATGATCTTAAAATGGCAAAAGAAGCACCCCTTGTGGTGTTGTTGAGGCCATGTTTCTCCCACTGGATTCAATGATTCGATCAAATTCGAGTCACAAATAGTACAAAAATGTACATCAAACAATGCCTCACACGAGCCACAAATCAAACCTTTTTTTTTTATTTATTTTTTTATATTAAAAGTGACACAGTTCTCATGAAAATTTGTTGTTGCAAGGGTAGATTCAGATGATGTACTTTGATATATATAGAACCGTATTCATTCTCACATATTTATAAGTTTACTTGTGTACTTGCATTATTGTATGAATAAAAGTATAAACCATTATTAAAATGAATTATTTTACTTTTTAGTTTATTGCCTTGAATTGGATCATCTTGGAACATCTATGTCAAACTTATTGACTCTAACTAAAAACCAAAGTGACAAGTGCAAAGTTTTTATGACAATGATCTTCTCATCTATCAATAAATTTTAATGCATGCTTGAATGTGACAATGGATGTAACATCATGGAAAATTGAATCTTGTAGGAACAAGTCAAGAAACACAGATAGATAAGAATTTTAATGATTAAAGTAGATTTTTATATAGCGCATAACTAATACAATATAATAGTGCGAAACTAATTAACGAATAGTCTAATTACTGCATTAGAATACAAGTTAACATTACAATTTCTGATATTAGCTTCTGAGCTGTTTCTGAGGTGCTTCTCTACATTTCTCACATTAAACGAATTTTTTTGGGATATTTTTTTTAAATAATAATGTTAAAAAAAAGAGTTGAAAAAAGAGGGTCCACATATCAAA
>NC_029793.2:1758045-1761693 GCF_000816755.2 Arachis ipaensis | reverse complement strand
GCCCTCGATCTCCTCATGACCCATTGAATTTTTTAAAAAAAATATTCCATTTAAAATGTCGGTTACTATACTATTGGTTCTTCTCTTTATCTGTCTCTCACTCTCTCTTGATTTAAAAATAAAAAAGAAAAAAGACAGGAAAATAAAGAGGAGTAGCGGCAAAAATCTTACCCGAAATTCTAATTTTTAATTTGCATATTCCTAAATCGGACATGATTATGAGTTTATGAGATGTTGGGACCACTTAAGCCTAATCCTTCAAAAATATCTCATGAATATGCTATGCTCATTGTTTGACATGGTATTATATAGTAATTATAAACATATTAGTATACAATCCAAGTTTAATTTTTGAATCTCATTTGCAAATCAAACCAATTATGTTTATGTACGAAATGTCTCCGGTACGGTTTGAAGGGTGGATCGGGAACCTGCGGACAGGGCTGGAGCCGGGTCGCTTGACTGGAGCAATGGGGGTGGTACCTGCAAAGACACTTCGACGCTCAAGTCAGAATGGATCTAAGAGGTAGAAAGTGTGAGGAATGAGTTAATACCTGGGGGGACCTGGGTCCTCTTATTTATAGGTGAATATCTTATCTTATCTTATTTGGTTAAGATAAGAGAGAGATATTTGGGTTAGAGGTTTTGAAGGGCCGGTGTTTGGGCCTTTGTGTGGAAGCGGGTTGTCCCCGGGTAACCGGGTATGCGGGATCCGTGGGTCGGATCCGTAACAGTTGCCCCCGCAGCGGGAGAGCGAGCGAGGTCGGTCTGTCGCTGAGACGTTTGTCATGGGCTCGATTTTTCTCGGGTGCCCGTCTGGTTTCTTTGAGATGAGGTTGGTGCCTCGGTCTCCGTGTTTGTGGAAGATTCGTCTGACCGTTTAGGTCTGACGTGACTCTTCCGTATCGGTCGCGTCTGTTGCGTTCTTCGAGGCGTTACCTTTTTTCGAGGGGTATTTATTGCAGGTTGTGCTTTTTCTTTTTTGCCCTTGCGTTTTGTTTTGCTTTCCTAAGGGTATTTTCGTCTTTGTACTTCTTTCAAAAACCGTTTTGGTTTTCCTCCTTTAGTTCCCTCGTTTCGCTTTTACTTCTCTATTGCTTCTCTTTCTGGTTACAGCATTTCCCTTTCTCCATTTTCGCTTTCTGTGGTTTCGGTTGGATTTCTTTTGCGGCGTCTTTCCTTGGGGTTGTCTTCCTTCGATTTATCAGGTTAGCATCTTTTTTGTTACTTTTTGCTTTCTTCTGCTTTATTTTCTGCAGCATTTTGTTTTTGTTTTTGCTAAGTGTAGGCTGTTTTAGAGTAGTTTTGTGGTGTTTGTATGGTGGTTTAGATAGTTCTGTTGGTTTTCTAGGAAAGGGTTAGGGCGAGTGCCACCGTATAATTGGTGGTGTGCGGTGGCGGTACTTTTTGGTTTTTTACCCGCCGTCGTTTTCTGCCGTGAGGTTTGGCTGACGGTGGTGCTCGTCGATATTTTAGGTATGGCTCGCCGACGGATGGAGGGTGTGAGGGCTCCGGTGGCCCCTGCGGGGGTGTCCCTGACCTTTTTTCTTGGGTCACCAGTGATGTTTGGGGGACACCGTCGCGGATGACGGAGGCGGACCTCCAACGGCTCCGTGATGAAGGGGCTGTTTGTGGGGGTGGCGATGCCGAACGCCACTACGAGCTTGCCCTCTCTGGGGTTGACGAGAGGGTTTGCTATACTAATCTCGACTCCCCGACCGTGCCGGATTGGATGTGGGTGTATGAGGCGATGTTCACCCGACTTGGTGTTCGGCTTCCCTTTTCTCCTTTTGTTCAGCAGTTGTTGAATCGGTGCTTCGTGGCGCCGTCCCAGCTACATCCGAACAGCTGGGCGGCAATACGGTCTTTTGAGCTCGTCTGTGATTATTTAGAGTTACCTGCCTCAGTAAACGTTTTTCTTTTCCTTTTCTTGTGCACTCTTCCGACTAAGGAGGGGAAGCATAAAAAGGGGTATGTGTCTTTCCGAGCTCAGCCCCATCGTCGGATTTTTGGTTTGTATGAAGACTCCTTCCACGGTTTTAAGAGTGGTTATTTTAAGGTTCGTCCCTCGGAGGGACATCATCCCTTTTGGTTGACGTTGGAGGGTGATCGTCGGTTCCCCACTTACTGGAATTTTAAGGCAGGTCCGTCGGTTTTTACTCGGGTTTCGAAAGAGTTCCTGTCCTCGGAGGAGCGGGATATTGCTCTCGTTCTGTGGCAGTTGTTTGGAGAGCGTCCTCTTAGAGGCTCTAAAGGCCGAGGTTGCTGCCTTGAGAAGGGAGAAGACGGAGTTACTAGCTGATGCGAAGGACGCAATTGCGGCTACCGAGGAAACGATGAGGGCTCAAGCTTCAGTGCTGGCTCCTGGTGTGGATATGTCCGTGACGGGGGCCTTCAAGACTGTTCGCGATGGCCAGATCGTTGACCTCGAGTAGCTTTTACTTTTATCTCTTTGGATTTTTGAACTGTGCTTTGGATATTTTCGGATGGCCGGGGGCCGTGTATTTTGATTTTGGAACACTTTATTTTTGTTTTAATGGTACTTTATCGGCCGTTCGGGCCTTTTGTATGTTCCGTTGTTATATTGTTTTTGGGCCGTCCGGGCCTTCTTTATATTCCGTTTTGGGCTATTTTGTTCCCTCGGACCGTCGTTTGGTCGGGTTTTTTCATGGATATCCGCGTGTTTTGGGCCTGGGGGGTGATCAGTCTCCCAATTGTGGCCGTGTTTTCGTTCCGTTTTTGGGACATTTAGGAAAATATAAATAGCTGTTTTAATGGAATTTTTATTGATGGTTGGGCCTCGTTAAAACCCTCCGTTGGTGGCGGGAAAGTGTACCCGAGTTCAAAACTTAAATGGACGTGTTCGAACCCTTCTCTTAGTTCGTTTACCTTGGCGAGGTATTGTTGGAGTAGGGGGTCTCGTGTCTGGTAGTCTCCGTTAATTTGGGAGCTGACTACTTGTGAATCGGTATTCACTTCTAGGACCTTTGCTCCGACTTCATGGGCTAATGAAAGGCCTGCCAAGAGGGCCTCGTATTCTGCTTGGTTGTTTGATACCGGGAATTCGTATCGTACCGATTGTTCGATCGTGATTCCGTTTTGATTTTTGAGTATGACTCCGGCGCCTCCGAAGGTGGAGTTTGATGAGCCGTCGACATGTAGTTTCCATGAATCGGGGGTGAGCTTTCCCGGGGTCATCTCGGCGATGAAGTCGGCCATAGCTTGTGCTTTGATTGCATTCCGGGGTTCGAATTTGATCTGGAATTGAGATAGTTTGATGGACCACGCTAGCATTCTTCCGGCTAGGTCGAGTTTCTGCAACACCTGTTTGACCGCTTGGTCGGTTCGAACCGTTACGGGGTGAGCTTGGAAGTATTGTCGTAGGCGTCGGGAGGCTGTAAGGAGTGTGAAAGCTAGCTTTTCTAAGCGTGAGTAGCGGGCTTCCGCGTCCTGTAGGACTTTGCTTATGAAGTATATGGGTTTTTGTTCCTTTTTTTCGTTTTCACGGACGAGTGCTGCTGCGAGTGCCTCTTCCGTTATGGAGAGGTATAGGTAAAGTGTTTCCCCCGTCTGGGGTTTGGCGAGGATTGGTGGTTCCGCTAGGACCTTCTTGAAGTGTTGGAATGCTTCTTCACATTCCGTCTCCCA
>NC_029793.2:1747460-1757939 GCF_000816755.2 Arachis ipaensis | reverse complement strand
GGGTTTTCCCTCGGGGGTTGCTTTTGGGTTCTCGGGTTACGTCCTTCCCTCTCTGGCGATCTGTCTCTCTCCGCGCGTCTTGGTTCTCTGATGATTTTGGCGAATTCTGGGAGTTTGCCGTCTCGTATGGCTTGTTCAATGGCGTCTTTAAGGTCGAAACAATCTTGTGTTTTGTGACCGTAACCTCGGTGGTATTCGCAGTAAAGGGTCTTGTTGCCTCCTGTCCTTTCTTTGAGTTGCCGTGCTTTCGGAATGATGTCTCGATCTGCTATTTGGTGGTATACCTCGGTAATTGGTGCCGTCAGGGGCGTGTAGTTTGAGAATTTGCCTATTCTCGGTGGTCGGCTGGTCGGCCTGGGGTGGTCCCGTTGATTCTCCTTGAGTGTTGGGTTTTGGTGAGAAGCCGAGTTGCCGCGCTGGGCGTTGCCGTGCTGCCGTTTGTTGGCGGCAACGACCTGGCCACGGAGCTTTTTAGGATGGTGAAAGAATATTTTGGTCTTTTAAGGACCAAGATACATAATGAAATAGATAATTATTTTTGGGTTCTTTTATAAATATAAATTTTTATCAAAAGAACTTATCCAGCCACTATTGTACTTTATGACTGTGCTTCGACGCTGTCCTTTACGGTAGTATTGTTGGCAAAGATTTCTTCATCACAATTTCCTTGATTTCTCCAAATTTCAATGAAAAAAATGACAACACCTTAAAAAATTTTCCATTGGACCGTCCAAATAATGACACCTTCAATTCTTTTTACTTCAATTTTTCTACTGCCGTCGTAAACCCCGACTCCATATTCGCCGACGAATTGTCTTTTTCCTGAGTCGGCTAACAATAATTTTTTCTTCCTTTTTTTAGTTACTCTTTCCTCAACGCCACCCTTTCTTTCTCCTTCTTCTATCTTAGATGGAGAGTGAACAAATTAAAACATCAACATACAAAGGTTTTGAATTAAATGGATATCCAACTTTTAATTTAAAATTTAAAATTTCCTCCTCAGATCTCATGGATTCTTTATTTGAAACTCTTCAATAATAATAATCTAGTTTCATTAAACAGTTTTTAAAAGTTATTAAAAAGAAAGGGAGAGAAAAGGGAAAGGAAAAGGGAGGGAGAGGGGAGGGAAAAGCGGGAGTGGGAAGAGCACTAATGTGCTGTAACATGTAACTCATAATGCAATATACACATATATCTGTATATTTGAATTTATTTATTTTTCATAATATAAAGTTTATTGGTGAGCACATGAGGGAGATGGCCATAGAGAAAAAAAACAGTAAATTCAAAACATGAGGAAGGATCACTAATGAAATATTTAGAATTAGAGTATAATTTTAATTTGTCATTTTCATAAATCATTAAAGTAAATTATAATAGTTGAATAAGGAACAACCACACAAATAAAATATTTTAGATTGGTCTTTCAAACTCCTCAATATACTTTTCTCAATATATTTTATTTATTTTAGTCCTGGCCAATACTTTTTAGGATGAGATAATAAGTGCACACATCAGGTGAATCAAAAGGAGAATATCCTTTCATTTGTACATTTTATATGAATATAGTAAGTCAATTTTTCTACTAATTAATTGATTCAGATTAAGAAATTCTACTGATGTATTATAAATGACCATAAACAATAATATAATGCATCATTAGTTAGAATAGTAAAAATATTCTTTTCTCTTATTAATAATTTTGAATTTAAATTTAATATATCAAAAGATATTTTTGGATTATCTGGATCTAAGGAATAGGTAGTGTTACAGTGGGTAACCGGAGATTAATGGGCCGGATGGCGTAGGTTGGCCCAAACGTGTGAGGGAGGTGGCTATCGAGTGGACCTGGTACTCGGTGTTCCTCCGTCCGACTTGTGCGTGAGAAAGAATGGGGGGTGGTACCTGCAAAGACACTCCGATGCTTAAGTTAGCAAGAGTGGGAGCAGGTTAGAATGTATATTGGAACTTAGTGATACCTGAGGGGTGTCAGGGTATTTATAGTGGTGAACCAATAACCACCGCTGGAGTAGTGCCACCTTTTTAGGTGGATAACCGTTCCCATATCTTAGAGGAGTTAAGATATGGCTCTATGAAGTGGTTAGAGAGTTTCTAGGGGCAGTTACTCATTTAAATGAGTGTTATCTGCCAGCTGACCCTCGTATCCAACTTCCCAGGAACAGGTCGTGTTCAGTACCGACTTCTGGGATGAAGGCTGGTACTGGGGAGAGGGTCAACCCTTTGGGTTGGGCGTCTTTGCTTGGGTCCTGGGCCCTATTTATTGGGCCAGGGTATGAACAATTCTATATGACTATCTTAAACAAATATATTCCTTTAGTTCATGTCCCCTTCTTATACACCAAGAGGTTCCTCCGAGAAGTGTGGGGGAGGGCCCCATACTTGGATACTAAAAAATTTCTCCAGGGGTCGCCGGCCTTTGTCCAATCACAACTAGGTAGCTTTTTGCGTTTTTCACTTATTTCTGACTTGCAATTTCTTTTACCGACTTGTCTAACTTTTAGCTACCAATTTGTTTTTGCAGAGATGGCAAAGAAAAATGCTCAAGAGTCTTTCCAGAGGGTTCAGGAAGCCAAGGCGAAGTCTCGCGCCAAATCTGGTGGTGCTAGGGTGGTTGTCTCTCCTTCTCCTCCTCCTCGGAATGTTGGGACTCCCTCCCAACCTATTGTGATTTCTTCCTCTGCTTCCTCTCTGCCACCCCCTTCCGTCCGACCTACTCCCGAACCAGAGCTGAAGAAGCGCAAGACCTTAGAGTCTGGCGCTTCTGGTGAGGCGGACGCTCTTGCGTTCGTCCGAAAGAACATCTATCCTCATGCTCGTATGAGTATGGATGATGTTTCTGTTCGGCACTACCTCACCACTGTGGTTGAGGAGAGTCTCAAGACGGCGGGGGTTTGTGGCAAACTCTTGGATATATTTGAGAAGACTCCTATCAGCGCTCTTGAGGTGACCTCGAGGGTCGAGGAGCTGGAGGGTAGGCTTCGCATATATCAGGAGCATGAGAGGGAGTTGGAGGGGAAAGTCGCCAAGCTGAAGGAGGAGAGGGACAGCCTCCGGGAGAAGGGGCAGAAGTTGCAAACCCAATGCAACATGGAGGTGGATTTGAGGAAAGCAGCGCAAGCCAGCTACAACAGTTTATTTGCTGATCTTGTGTCTGTAAAGAATGACTTGCTGAATGCTCGGAAGGCCTATACCGAGTTGGAGGACTCTATTGCGGTTGGTGCTGATGAGGCCTGGAGGGTTTTCAAGGAGCAGGTCGAAGTTATTGCTCATGACTTGGACCTTTCTCCTTTGGACCCTGATAAGGTTGTCATTGATGGTGCCATCGTGGATCCTCCTGTCCCCGTGGTGGAGTCTGAGTCTGATTTGAAGACTCGGGGGTAGAGGATCATAGAGTCCCCTCCTCGCTCTAAGGACGCTCCGAGTTCTTCTGCTGCTCCTCCGACTTTCTCTCCAACCCCTAGTCCTGGTGGTGGTGATCCTCCTACTCCTCTTGCAAAGAAGTGATTTGGCTATTGGGGGTCCGGCCTGTGGACCCCCCCTCTTTAAACTCTTTATATTTATTTGTTGGTGTTTGAACAATTTTTGGCCTTTTAAGGCCGTAAACAAAACAATTTATGATGCCTTTTTTAATAAGGGTTTAATTTAGCGTTTTAAATAAATGCCCTTTTTGGATAAGGGTTTTGAGTTACCTTATGCGCGCATGCTTTTTCTGTTCGTGGTTCTTTTGCCTCTTTGATCTTTTCTGGAAAAAACCTTTTCTTTGGGGCTTGCCTGCTTTTCTGAATTTCCTTGATCCTCAAGGCAGCCTTACTATTTTTCTTAGTTTTTTCTTATCTCTTTTCGTTATTCCTAGTACTCAATTTTGTTTTATTGAGTTTTTCGTGACTTAGGCTACTTTTGCGATTCATTTTAATTTTACTCGGTTTTGCATTCCGTCTTGTGAGTCGGACTGCTCCCGAGTTTATCATGATCGACTTCTATAGCCTCTTTACGCCGACTTGTACCTCGTCGTTTTATCCTGACGACCATCTAGGTCGGTTCATGGGATTTTCACGTTTTGTCGAGCTTAAATCGGCGCGTTTCGTAGAAAGAGAATAAAAAGGGAATTTAAAAGAGATATTTAAAATGAAAGAGATCTTTATTAATTGAGGAGGTACCTTATTGCTACTAAGGGCTTTTGATTATTTATTTTCCCTTAGCCCCTACTATGATGCCTCGTTAAAAACCCTTTTCAGAAAAAACCCTTTGCTTTTGGGAAAAAATCATGAAATTGGGAAAAGAGTACATCAGGGAGTAGGGTTCACTTTTAGCTGTAGTACCTTTTCATATTACAAGCATGCCATGACCTTGGTAACTCGTTGCCGTCGAAGTCGGTTACCCTATAATAGCCCTTTCCTAAGACCTCGTTGATCTTGTATGGCCCTTTCCAATTAGCAGCGAGCTTTCCTTCCCCTGATTTGTTGACTCCAATATCGTTTCTGATTAGGACCAAGTCAGGCATCTTTCTGCAAGGTTGGCCAGTAGAATCCAGCTCGGATCACCTTTCTGGCTAACGATCTTGCTCCGAGATGGTTCCCGCAGATTCCACTGTGTACCTCCTCTAATACCTCAGTGGCTTTTGAGGTCGGCACACACTTTAACAATGGTGTCGATATCCCTCTTCTATAGAGAATATTTTTCACCAAGGTATAGTGTTGTGCTTCCCTTCGGATTTTCTTTGCCTCATTTTCCTCCTTGGGGAGGATGTCGAATTTCAGGTATTCGACCAAGGGGTTCATCCATCCGAGGTTTAATCCGACCACTTCAAAGACTTCTTGTTTGTCTTCCATTTTTACCACTGAAGGTTCCTGAAGAGTTTCTTGGATCAGGCTTCTGTTATTTCCCCCTGGCTTGGTACTTGCTAACTTGGATAGGGCGTCTGCTCTGCTATTTAGGTCCCGAGTTATGTGCGTGACCTCGGTTTCTGCAAAACGCCCGAGGTGCTCCAGAGTTTTTTCCAAGTATTTCTTCATATTTGGGTCTTTTTCCTGATATTCTCCACTTATTTGGGAGGTCACCACTTGAGAGTCACTGTATACCATTACCTTGGTAGCACCGACTTCTTCTGCCAGCTTTAATTCTGCGATCAAGGCTTCATATTCTGCCTGATTATTTGAAGCTGGGAACTCAAACTTGAGGGAGACCTCTATCTGGGTTCCCCTTTCGTTTACCAATATTATGCCTGCGCCGCTTCCTGTTTTATTGGAGGATCCATCCATGTAGAGTTCCCAGGTAGTTGGTTTATCCTCTTGATCCCCTGCATATTCCGCAATGAAGTCGGCGAGGCACTGGGCTTTAATCGCCGTCCGAGTTTCGTACTTCAAGTCGAATTCGGAGAGCTCTATTGCCCATTGACCCATTCTTCCTGCAACATCCGTCTTTTGGAGGATTTGCTTCATGGGTTGGTTCGTTCGGACTCTTATTGTGTGAGCTTGAAAGTAAGGCCGTAGCCTTCGAGAGGCTATTACTAAGGAGTAGGCAAACTTCTCTAATTTGTGATACCTTAGCTCAGGGCCCTGTAGAACTTTACTGATGAAATAGATTGGGTGTTGACCGACCTCGTCTTCTCTTATCAAGGCTGCTGAGACAGCCTTGTCTGCCACGGATAGGTATAGGACGAGGTCTTTTCCGGTTATAGGTCGGGTCAAAATAGGAGGTTGGCTCAAAAACTTTTTGAACTCCTGGAATGCCTCCTCGCATTCGGGAGTCCACTCAAACTGGTGCCCCTTTCTCAATAGGGAGAACAGTGGAAGGGATCTTAGTGCTGATCCTGCCAAAAATCTGGAGAGAGCTGCTAGTCGGCCATTCAGCTGTTGGACCTCTCTCAAACAAGTCGGGCTTTTCATCTCTAGGATAGCTCTACACTTGTCGGGATTGGCTTCGATCCCTCTTTGTGTTAGCATGAATCCTAGAAATTTTCTTGCCTCCACTGCGAAGGCGCACTTTGCAGGATTTAGTCTCATCCCGTGCAACCTTATGGTGTCAAAGACTTGTGAGAGGTCAGACAAGAGGTCGACTTCCTTCTTGGTCTTTACCAGCATATCGTCGACGTATGCTTCCATTAAGCTCCCTTAGTGAGGGGCAAACACCTTATTCATCAGCCTCTGATATGTGGCCCCTGCATTTTTCAATCCGAATGGCATGACCACATAGCAAAAGTTAGCTCTGGGCGTGATGAATGATGTTTTTTCCTGGTCTGGTTCATACATCGGGATTTGGTTATATCCTGAGTAGGCGTCCATGAACGACAAGTATTGATACCCCGAGCTAGAGTCTACTAGGGCGTCAATGCTTGGTAGTGGATAAGGGTCCTTAGGACATGCCTTATTTAAGTCGGTATAGTCGACGCACATTCTCCATTTACCATTTTGTTTTTTGACTAGCACTACATTGGCTAGCCATGTTGGATACTTGACTTCTCTGATGAAACCGGCTTCTTGGAGCGCTTGTACTTCCTCCTCTACTATTAGAGCTCGCTCCGGGCCGAGCTTGCGTCTTCGTTGTTGTATAGGTCGAGATCCCGAGTAGACCGAAAGCTTGTGGGACATGAGCTCGGGATCTATCCCAGGCATATTTCTCCCCCTTTCCAAAGGTAGTGTGGAGGGGCAAAAATCCTAGTGGCTTTATTGGCGTGTCGCCTAACCCGTACAAGGTGTCGGGGTAGGCTCTTAACTCTTTCTCATCTAATCCTAGTTTGTCGAAAGCGGGCTTGAAGAGGATGTCCGCCGAGCTTCCTTGGTCTACTAGTGTTCTGTGTAGATGAGCATTTGCCAGGATCATGGTGATTACTACTGGGTCGTCGTGCCCAGGGATTATTCCTCGCCCATCTTCCTTTGTGAATGAAATGGTTGGGAGGTCGGAGGACCCCTCTTCGACCTGGTAAACTCTCTTGAGATGTCTTTTACGAGAGGATTTTGTGAGTCCCCCTCCCGCAAACCCTCTTGAGATCATATGGATATGTCTCTCCGGAGTTTGTGGTGGTGGGTCTCTTTTATCCATATCATCTCGCTTTCTTTTTCCATGACTGTCCGACCTTTCTATGAGATATTTGTCAAGCCGACCTTCTCTGGCCAGTTTTTCTATCACATTTTTAAGGTCATAACAGTCGTTTGTGGAGTGCCCATATATTTTATGGTACTCATAGTAATCACCGCGGCTCCCTCCTCTTTTATTTTTAATGGGCCTGGGAGGGGGCAGCCTTTCGGTATTGCAAATTTCTCTGTATACATCCACTACAGGAACTTTCAGTGGAGTATAAGAGTGATATTTTCTTGGCCTATCGAGGCCGAGTTCTTCCTTCTTCTTAACTTCCCTCTCCCTCTCTTTCGTTGAGGGAGGGTGCCCGGGTCGGAGACTCGGGTCTCTTAGCCTAGCGTTTTCTTCCATATTGATGTACTTTTCGACTCTTTCCTGTACATCATTTAAAGAGGCGGGGTGTCTTTTTGATATGGACTGTGAGAATGGGCCTTCTCTAAGACCATTGACTAGCCCCATGATGACTGCTTCGGTGGGCAGGTCTTGAATCTCCAAACATGCTTTGTTGAACCTTTCCATATAGGCCCGTAAGGACTCCCCGACCTCCTGTTTTATTCCCAGGAGACTTGGTGCATGCTTTACTTTGTCCTTCTGGATGGAGAACCTCATCAAGAACTTTCTTGAGAGGTCTTCAAAACTGGTAATTGACCTCGGAGGGAGGCTGTCGAACCACTTCATCGCTGCTTTTGATAAGGTTGTCGGAAAAGCTTTGCATCGCGTAGCGTCAGAAGCGTCAGTCAGATACATCCGACTTTTAAAGTTGCTCAGATGATGCTTTGGATCAGTGGTCCCGTCGTAGAGGTCCATATCGGGGCTTCTAAAGTTTCTTGGAACTTTTGCCCTCATTATGTCCTCGCTAAAAGGATCTTTCTCTCCTAAGGGAGAATATTCTCTCTCGCCGTGGGAACTCCGACCTTTGAGGGAGGATTCCAATTTTAAGAGTTTTCTTTCTAACTCTTTTCGTTGCTCCATCTCCTCTTTTAGGTTCTTTTCGGCTTCCTTTTGTCGTTTCCGCTCCTGTTCTAGCTGCTCGAGGCGGCTATGGATTAATCCCATAAGCTCGCTAGTGTGGGAGGGTCCTTCTTTTTCTGATTCGCGCCCCTCCGAGGAGTTCACCTTCGGATTTTTGATTCCGGAGGTGCCTTCCCTATATTGATCATTGGCTTCCTGGTGGAGGGTCTGATCTGCCTCGTTGTTTCCAGTGTTCAAGTTCTCTTGTTCGGAATCTGTTTCCACATGACCCTCTTCAGGGGATCTATCCGCCATCACTGGTTGATCTCTCGGGTCCCCGGCAACGGCGCCAATGTTACGGTGGGTAACCGGAGATTAATGGGCTGGATGGCGTAGGTTGGCCCAAACGTGTGAGGGAGGTGGCTATCGAGTGGACCTGGTACTCGGTGTTCCTCCGTCCGACTTGTGCGTGAGAAAGAATGGGGGGGGGTACCTGCAAAGACACTCCGATGCTTAAGTTAGCAAGAGTGGGAGCAGGTTAGAATGTATATTGGAACTTAGTGATACCTGAGGGGTGTCAGGGTATTTATAGTGGTGAACCAATAACCACTGCTGGAGTAGTGCCACCTTTTTAGGTGGATAACCGTTCCCATATCTTAGGGGAGTTAAGATATGGCTCTATGAAGTGGTTAGAGAGTTTCTAGGGGCAATTACTCATTTAAATGAGTGTTATCTGCCAGCTGACCCTCGTATCCGACTTCCCAGGAACAGGTCGTGTTCAGTACCGACTTCTGGGATGAAGGCTGGTACTGGGGAGAAGAACCTCTCTTTAATTAATTTTGATGACAATGGCAACGAGATTACGGTAGTGGCTAATTCAATAAATGGGTAATAGAAAATTTTTTTATGAGCCTCAAAATATATTATTCTTAATGAAAATATAAAAAATAAGTATGAAATCAACTATTTTCATTGACACATTTAATTAAATAGTACTATATAAAAAATAAAATAAACTTTTTTTTAAATGTTAGTCAAATATGAGATTCAATTATTTTTATTGGTAATGTTAGAAAAAAAAATTTAACAAGAATTTATCGTATTTAATATTTATTAATTATTGTTAGAATTAATAAATACTAAATAAAGTAAGTTCTGACTTTTTTTTACTAATTTTTTTTAGTTATGAAATATTTTTGTATTTTTATCTACCTAGAAATACCTACCTAATCAATTAAATATAAATGTAAAAACACTTTTACACAAATATTCATGCAAAAAAATTAAGCTTGTCATATAAAAGTATAGAAAATTACAAAAAAAATTATAGATGAGGAAGCAATTAGGTTTCCATAAGGGAAGATATGAGTCTTGAAGGAAAAGGAGTGAAATGTTGTGTGCACGTACGGCACTTGGAAAAATAAGGGCAAAAGAAAGCGTCTTAAAAAGGATTCATTGAACATGAGATTCGTGAGAAGTCACGCACACACTCACACAAACACAAACACAAACACACACATATGAATGCAAACCAAAATTAAAGGTATTGTCAATTCAATGAGTAGGGCTACAATAATAGTAGCACAAGCAAAGTGTATAGGGTTATATGCTTTTGCAGCCAAATTGAAACAACAACTAACTTACACATTGCTTTCAATGCCCTTCATATTAGGGTTTGGTGGGGCTGAACAACTGATTACCCTTCCAACGGAATCAAACAAAATTCCCTCTTGTCTATATCCAAAACAGAACCTAATAACGTGTTTTCTTTCGTCTTTAATTTGTTAATTAAGTAACATTTTTATTTTGCAATTTTTAGCCTAGCTTATTATTGCAATTATCACTTTTTGCAAACTTTTATTCTTTAATAATAATCTTCCATGAGGTACACTCTATTATTCTTTTATTCTTTAATCTTCTCCGGATATATATGTGCTCTTCTTTACGTTTCTTTTTGTCTAATAAAATTCAGGATGTGTTTTAGCTTTTTTATCATTATGGACCTTTGCTTCTTTCTTTAATATTTAATTATTTCTTATTTAAATATTCTTTTTCTAAGTTGAACAAGGATATGCCTAGAAATTCCAAGAAGCTAAGACAAATGCTTCCATATATCTTTAGAAAATAGTATAGGTACGTAAACTATAATTAAGTCACAATTATTGCAAGAAAGGGTACCAAGTACTTCAACTCATCTCTAATAGTCTTCAAACGTTGTACGGATGATGGTAATGTCCATGTGTCTTAAAGGGGTAGTAATAAAGCTGACTTTTGGTGCATGAAGCTTGTGTTAATTTAAGATTAATTAATTCACAACGAGGAAAACAAAATTCTGTTGCAACTTCCAGCGTTGATTAGCAATTTAACATTTAAAAATATTATTAAAAAAATTAATTTTTGAAAAGAATTCCACTTACAAAAATATTTAAATGT
>NC_029793.2:1746332-1747415 GCF_000816755.2 Arachis ipaensis | reverse complement strand
GAAATAATTAATTTTTAAATTTACTATTTTAAAAGTTATCTAGTTAAATGCATAAATCTAATTAAATAATTATATAAAATTTTAAACTAAAATACGAATATGTTGTTGAGTTATCCGTATCTGCGTGTTGGATATATTTTAAACATGATATTCGTTCGATACGCGTGTCTTTTATATTCAACTGTGTTTTAATAAAAAAATAAAAATATACTTTCGTGTCTAACTTTCGTTGTAGATTTGAAATGAGTTTAGAAATAATATATATTACTATTTATTAAAACAATAAATTATTTTAAATATTTTACATAATTAAAAATATATAAAAATAATTAAAATATTAATTTATATTTTAATATTAATAAAATATTATTATAGTTTATTTAAAAAATATTTTATATTATATATATACAATATGTTCTCATGTCTTATTATATATTATAAGAATTTAAAATTTATGTACCCACATATTTCATATCGTGCCATGTCCTGTTAGTATCCGTGCATAATAAAAAATAACACAATTAATGAATTACACACATGTATAAATGATGGATTTCAACAAATTAAAATTCTCATTCAGATGTTCACCAATTTAGGGATTTTAAAAATGGGGTAAGACTGAGAAGTAATTCCTCACTTTTTTTATAAAATTGAAATTTTATGTGTCTATGTATCCTATTTTTATACCGTGTCATATCTCATGTCTATATCAACATCCGTTAAGAGTGAAAATAGGTCAACTTCAGCTAAATTTTGACTTAGAAGCATCTAATTCATGTTGTAAATACATAGTTCACGCCTAAATCTATTACCTTTCATAAATTTTTTTCAGACTCAAGTTCGGCTTGTTTAAAAGCTTGACAAGCTCACGAGCCTATGAAAAAATATGTTTTGTGAATTAAAATTCAAAACAATAAGTATAAAAAATATAAATTGACATTAGATACATTTTAGAATTTATTATTCATATTTTTTTAATAATTATTAATTACATAACATAATCATATTTACAAAAAAAAAAAACTAAAATCTTAATTAGTCTTATTTTTTAATTTTTTTTTGTTTTTTTTAAGTAAATAGTTA
>NC_029793.2:1728142-1746298 GCF_000816755.2 Arachis ipaensis | reverse complement strand
TTATAAGTAAGTAGTTAAAAGTCTAGACAAAAAATTTTTTTACAAAAATAATATTTTAACAAACCAACCCAACAAATTAAATTTCATAAGCTTTTTTCAAATCCTATATAAAGTGGTCCCTTTATAGAAATTTAGACTTAATCTTTTGATAAAACGAGCAAAGTTTAAAATAAGTCGAATTACAAAAAATTCCGATCAGATAACCTAGCACACTTCCAATTTTAGTGTCCGTGTTTGTTTCGTAGCTAACCACAAAAATTAAGAAAACATACATTAAATTAATATTTAAATTAACAGTATACATATATATTAGTCGTATACTACTTTATTGAATTATATATATGATATACACAAGTGAAATCTAAGATTTTTCTTAAGGAATGTAAACCTAACTTAATTACATGCATGTGAATCAAAAGATGAAATAATATTGATTTAGTTGCTTCAAAATAACTGAACTGAAACGAACTTTGGTAAAACTTATTATGGTCTGAAAAACAATTATGATTATTATTACTATTATTATTATTGCTTTGTTGTTAGCACATATAGAAGAGTTTTGGTCAACAAGATGCAGATAGCTATCATCATCATTATCCTTGTTCCGTTCAGCTCAGGCCGAGGTATGCGTCTCCGGGTGAGGCTGTTTGCTTCGTGGAAGAGTTATAGGTCGCCTCAGGAGCAAGCTCGAGATTAACCTCGGCGTTTGCAGAACACAGCGGCGGGAACACCTGCAAAAAGCACTCCGACGCTCAAGTTAGAGAAGGTATTCAAATATGAGATAAATAAGTGAAAGTGAGAGTGTTTTGTAACCTGGTTTTCTGAGTTGAGTTCGTCCGCTTATATAGACGGGTGGTGTGTAACGTTTTAGTTTGTTCCGAGATTCTCTCCTGTTTGTTAATAACAGAGGAGACGTTGGTAACGTCTATCTGAATCTGATTTGGCTTTCCGTGTTTTTGGGACGTATCCGAATTATATGGTTGGTTACAGTCTTAGCCGAGCTTTGTGGTACACGTCATAACCCCCAAGCTTGTTTGCTGTCTTTCGGAGATAGCGGGCAAGCTTTTGTTTGCTTTTTTTTCCCGCGTATAATTTTGTTTGTTCTTGTGGATCTGGGTCCTTTTGACTGTGTTTTGAATTTTGTCTGAAGTTGAAAAGACTGTTGCCTCGGAGACTTGTGTTGCAATTAATACCCTTTCTTGCCGTTTTGGTTTTCGATGTTAGTGGGGGCTGTTACTTACACTACCCACGATACTTAGTGGGCTTGCAATAATATCTGATTTGTTTTGGAACTGCTGTTCAGTTTTATTTTGTATTCTTCTTCCAAGTATGACTTCCAAAGGTTAGCTTTCTTCTCTTGTCTTTTGTTTTTCGTTTCCTGCTTTCTGTAAATGGCGAGAGAGAAAGAGAAAGTGAAATCTGTAGAGGAGAAAAAGGATAACCCATATCATTGGGTGCATGACGACGTGAAGACCCGTTCTTCTTCGTATGTGGATGTTGATTCGATTCGTGAGTTTCAGGGTTTGAAGGTAGTTAAGGAGGGTTCTGGAGTGAAAGTGGAGTTTCTTTGCTGTTCTGGTGAGGATAGGGTTTATGAAAGGAGGGGGGACTGGCAGTACTTTTATTTTTACACTCCTTGCCTTACCGAACTTCGTGTTACTTTTCCGTTTTCCCCTTTTGAGTGTGACGTCCTTACCCAATTGAACTGTGCTCCCTCTCAGTTACACCCTAACTCTTGGGCTTTTTTGCGTGCGTTTCAGTGTTTGATGGATTTCCTATCCGTTCCTTGTTCCCTTCCCGTTTTCTTTTCTCTTTTTCAATCGAAGGGGGTTCGGAAGGGGTTGTGGGTTTGTCTGAGTAGTTTTCCTAGTCGTTCTCTTTTTCTGTTGTATAAATCCTCGTTTAAAAATTTTAAACCGATGTATGTTAAAGTTCGCTCGATGGAATCGGAGTATCCCTTTTACTTGGATGATGAGCTTGTGGAGAAATTCCCTTTATACTGGTGTTCGGAGCCGATTCAAATTCTTGAAGCTAACGAACGTAGCGAGGAAGAAGAGTTGTTATTGGACTTTCTTGTTGAGAGTTTTGCTGGTGGGGAATGTTTGTCAATTAGTGACATGCTCGGTTTCTATGATTCTGGTGATACTGTGGGTTTGAAGGATTATATAGGTATTATTTGGTCGTTTTATTTTTGTTTTTTGATTTTTCCTCTATTTCTGATCCTTGTCTTTGTACAGGTGGATGTGTTCCTCTTCTTGATCCGTCTCGGCTTCAGTCCTTTTTGAAGAAGAAAAAGGAATAGAGTGTTGGTGGCTCTGGGTTTTTGAAGGAAGGAGGTGGTGATGCCGCGCAGTCCACCGCTCAACCTGCATCGTCTTTTAAGAGAAAAAGGGATGAGACGGATCAATCTCTGGAGGTCATTTCTGAGGGTGATTCTGATGTCGCGGGTAGCGTCAGGTCGGTGTTTGACCGTCAAAAGAGACTTCATGGGTTTGTGCCTGGGACAAATCCTCATTCCTTGTGGAGCGACCAATTTCCTATCGCCGAGCTTTCGGATAGGGTTTCTCAATATCCAGGGGACATGTTGATGACTCGTCACATTGGTATGGAGGGCTTGGGAAAATTTGTTCAGGTCGGTTTTATCCTTCCCTTTCTATTGTGATCTCTTTTCATGTTTCTTATGAAGTTATATGGTGTTGTCTTAACAGATTGTTGCTTCTCGGTTGATGTGTGTTGGTCGCACTACCGAGCTTATCGGCGCTGAGCAGCAAGAGACGGTGCATAAGGTTTCTGAGCTAGAGAAATCTTACAAGGCGAGGATTGCTGAGTTGGAGAAATCCTTAAAGGAAAAAGATGATGTAGTGGTCAGTGCTGTGGCCAGAGCGAAGGAATCCGAGGAGGATGTGGCTCGCTTAAGGGATCAAGTTCGGTTGCTGCAGGCTGAAATTAAGGAAAGTGATGTCTCAAAAGGGAAGTTAACTGCAAGGGTTCTCGAACTGGAAGAGTTGGGAATGGAAATGTTCTCCTCTGGCTTTGATCGGGCTGTTAGCCAGATTTCTTGCTTGGCTCCTGACTTCGATTGTGACCGTCTGGATGTGACTAAGATCGTGATTGATGAAAAGATGATCGTGGATGGTACTGCCGAGGAGCATGATGAAAATGCTCCTTCTTGATTTGTTTTATGTTTGGTTTGGATAGGGTTGTTTATTCCCTATTTGTTTTGTCTAGTGTTTTGTTTAACCGAGCTGTGGTCAATATGACTGTCTTTTTTGTTTGTTTTCTTCGTACAACATTTGAATTTTCCGTAGTTAGGCTGAATTGACAATATTGATGTTGGCAGTGTTTGCCTTATTACTTGTTTGTCTTTGTTAAAACTTTGGATTTATTTGAAAAAATCGATTGCTTTTTTATGAACATGTTTGGCGTTCGGCCTCATTAAAACCCTTCTTAGGCAAAAACCCTCTTTTCGGGAAAAAAGCTCTAAGGGGAAAAAATAGTACCTTCATCCGCTGTTTGTACAAGTCATGGTCTATACATTTTTAATGAGGAAACATTCCAATTTCCCGATAACGGGTTGCCTTGTAGCGTTTGGAGTTGATAGGCTCCCATTCCGAGTACTTTTGTTACCCTGAACGGTCCCTCCCAGTTTGCGGCGAGCTTGCCGTGCGAGGGGGGTCGTCTGGCTTCCTCTGTGCGTCTGAGGACTAGGTCGCCCTCAGTGAATGCTCGGGAGACGACTCTTTTGTTATGTTTCCTTTCTGCCAATTGTTTCCTTGCTCTTTGTTTAATTGTTGCAATGTCCCTTTCCTCCTCAACGAGATCGAGCTCGGCGTTCCTTATGTTTATGTTATGCTGTTCGTCATATAGTTCGGTTCTTAGGGTGGGCACTCCGACTTCTACAAGGATTAGGGCTTCTGATCCGTATACTAATTTAAAAGGTGTTTTGCCCGTGGTGTTCTGTATTGTTGTGTTATAGCTCCATAATATTTCTGGGATTAGCTCTGCCCATTCTCCTTTCGCGTCATCGAGCTTTTTCTTTATTGCCTTTTCAGCTGTTATTTTTGCTAGTGGCTGTGCCTTTATCCATTTCAAGAAGTAATCTATTGACACTAGGAGGAATTTTACCTGGCCTGGCGCTATTAGAAACGGACCGAGTATATCGAGCCCCCATCTGTAAAAAGGCCAGCTTACCTCTATGCTGTGTAATACCTCAGCAGACTTAGTGGTGATGGCGGCATGCTTCTGGCATTTGTCACATGTCTTGACCTTTGTTATGCAATCCACTTTCATGGTTGGCCAATAATATCCTGTTCGGACAATTTTGGCTACTAGCGCTCATCCCCCGATGTGATTTCTACATACGCCTTCATGAACTTCATCCATCACCTCTTTTGCCTCATCTTTGTTTAGGCATTTTAGTAATGGTTGTGAGAGTCCACGCCTGTATAGCTCTCCTGCAACATTTGTGTAGAGACTTGCCCTTCGTCTGAAGTGTTGTGGGTTGGGCTCGTCTTTGAGTATGATACCTGCGTTGATGTATTCAAGAAAAGGTGTTCTCCAGTCTCGGAGGTGGTTAATACTTGCTATAGATAATAGTTCAATGCTAGGTTTTGTGAGTGTGAGTTGTGATAATGCTGATGTTTGTGTATCTGCCCTAGTGGATGCAAGTTTGGATAATATGTCTGCTCTGATGTTTTTTTCTCTATGTACATGTAGGATAATGAATGTGCTAAATTTTGAGATGAGATCCTTTGCTACGAGCCAATACCGCTCGAGCAAGGGATCTTTTACCTGGAATTCTCCTCGGATTTGCGGCACCACTAGGAGGGAGTCACAATATGTTGTTAAGCTCTGTACTTGGAAGCTTAGGGCGAGTTTGAGTCCTGCTATGAGTGCCTCATATTCGGCCTGATTGTTGCTTGCGGAGAAGTTAAACTGGAGGGATTGCTCGGTTACCACCTTGTCTCCGTCTTTCAAAATTATTCCCACTCCACTTCTTCTCGGCTGGACGCTTAATCAACATGTAATTTCCAATTTTTATTAAGCTCGTCCGGTGTCAATTCTGAGATGAAATCTGCGAGGATTTGTGCTTTCAGGGCTGTTCTTGGTTGATATTGGATGTCGAACTCTGAGAGCTCGATAGACCATTTGGTCAGACGCCCAGCCAATTCCGGTTTTGTCAATATTTGCCTTAATGGTTGGTTGGTCCGTACTATTATCGTGTGGCTTTGGAAGTAGTGCCTGAGTCTTCTTGCCGTTGTTATTAGTGCTAGGGCTAGCTGTTCTATTCTCGGGTACCTTTGTTCTATTGATTGCATGACTCTGCTGACGAAGTATACTGGTTGTTGTGTTTTCCCTGTTTCAATGACTAAGGCCGAGCTTATAGAACAGAGACAGACAAATATAAACATAAAGGTTTACCGACTTCTGGTCTTTGTAGCACTGGTGGTGAGGACAGAATGGTCTTGAGGTCGGCGAATGCTTTCTCGCATTCTTCTATCCAGTTGAATTTTTTATTCTTTGATATTGTTTGGAAGAAATGGTATGATCGGCTTGATACTGCTGGTAGGAACCGAGATAATGCTGCTATTTTTTCCGCCAGTTGTTGTACTTCTTTTATTGTTCTTGGGCTTGCCATGTTAAGTACCGCCTCACATTTCTCGGGGTTTGCTTCAATTCCTCTTGATGTCAGCATAAATCCGAGAAACTTGCCTCTTTGAACTCCAAAGGCGCATTTCTCTGGGTTTAGCCTCATGTTATGTGCTCGGATCTGTTGGAATATCTCTTTGAGGTCGTCGCAGTGCGACTTTTCCTGAGTAGTCTTGGCGACCATATCATCCACATAGATCTCAATATTCCGACCTATTTGGTGATGGAATACTTTGTCCATCAGTCGTTGGTAGGTTGCACCTGCATTCTTTAGACCAAATGGCATTACTCTATAACAAAAATTTCCATGCTCAGTTATAAATGCTGTTTTGTTTTGATCATCTGGATGCATAAGGATCTGGTTGTAGCCAGAGTATGCATCCATGAAGCTCAAACTTTTGAAACCTAATGCGTTGTTTACAAGTTTGTCAATGTTTGGTAAAGGGTATGCATCCTTGGGACATGCTTTGTTCAGATCTGTAAAGTCGACGCACATGCGCCATTTACCTGAGTTTTTTCTTACCATTACCACGTTAGATAACCATGTTGTGAATCGGATTTCCTTAATAAAGTTTGCGCTGAGGAGTTTTCTGGTTTCTTCTAAGGCCGCCTCTGATTTTTCTCTTCCAAGATTCCTCTTTTTCTGAGCTATTGGTCGGATGGATCTATCAGTGGCGAGTTTGTGGCAGATAATGCTAGGGTCTATCCCTGGCATGTCTGCTAGAGTCCAGGCGAAGAGATCAGCGTTCGCTTGTAGTACTCTTATGAGTTCGGTCTTCTGTTGTCCCTGTAGCACCTGGTCGATGTATGTGACCTGTCCCGGCTTTGATGTTAGCTGGACCTTCGCGAGTTCATCCGCTGGCTGAGGTCTTTCTTGGGTGTCTTCCCTGGGATCTAGTTCTGCTAGGGATAACACTTCATTCACGCTGTGAATTGCTTTGACTTCTTGGTTAAAGTCTAGTCTTTCTGCCGATCTTTTCAGGCTTGCGTTATAGCATTGCCGAGCTTGTTGGCGGTCGGAGTGGATTGTGGCTATTCTGCCGTCCTGTGCCTGAAACTTAACACATAGATGATAAGTGGATACTATCGCCCTGAACATGTTCAGGGCAGGCCTTCCGAGAATAATATTATAAGGGCTTGGGCAGTCAACCACTAAATATTGCATGTCGACGGTCCGTGATAGTGAGCCCTCCCCCATTATTGTTTTTAACCATATGTATCCTTTGATTGGGACCCTTTCTCCAGAGAACCCTACCAGTTCTCTAGATGAGGGTTGCATGAGTTTTTCAGATAATTTCATTTTTAAGAAAGTAGAATAAAAAAGGACATCGGCACTGCTACCTGGGTCCATGAGGACTTTTCTTACCAGTAGCTCGCCGGTTTGGATGGAAATTACCACTGGGTCGTCCAAGTTTGGTGTTGCCGAGCATATATCCCCCTGGCTGAAGGTGATGCTGAGGTCGGGTGTGTCGTTGGACTTTTGTGGTGTTGTTCCTTCAATTGCTAACATCTTTTGTGCTTTCTCCTTTCAATGTACTTGTCGAGGAGGCCTTGTCGAGCCAATCTTTCTAGCAGATCTTTAGCTATTACGCACTCGTCGGTTGTATGTCCATATTTCTGATGGAAAGCGCAGTGTTTGCTCTTATCGACAAAGCGTTGATCTTGGTAGCTTCCTGCCTTTGTTGGTGGTTTTATGATCTTGGCGTTGAGGATTTCTTTGATGATCTTCTCACTTCTTGTGTTGAATTTGGTGTAGTTGTCGAACTTTGGGGTCAGCCTGAAGGGCTTTCTGGGGTCTTTAACACTCGCCGACCTTGTGGTTCTGTCATCCTCTCTTCTTGGTTGCTTTTTTTTCTGTCTTTTCGGCTTCACGGAGCTCTTCAATCTCCATTTGTCCAGCTGCCCTTTTTCGGAATTCCTCCAGCGTCTTCGGCTTGGTTACCGCGATGGTTTCTCTAAATTTTCCAGGTCGGAGTCCGGCTTTTAGGGCGTGCAAGTGGACGGCGGGATCCAGGTCAGGTATTTCCATTGTTGCTTCTGCGAATCTGGTCAGATAGTCTTTCAAGCTTTCATGGGGACCTTGGCGAATAGTCCCGAGGTAGTCTGATCCATGCACATATATCCGTGCTGCAGCGAAGTAGTCTATGAAGGATTTCGCCAGTTCCTCGAAAGAGGAGATTGATCCTGCAGGTAACTTTGAGAACCAAAGTAAAGCCGCACCGTCGACATAAGTGGGGAAAGCTCTGCAAAGAACAGGTTCGTTATTAGGGCCATTAAAGAACATCATAGATTGAAATTTCTTAATATGAGCTTGGGGGTCACCAATCCCCTTATATGGCTCGAGTGAGGAAGGCAGTGTGAAATGTTTTGGCATCTGATAATTAGTGATCTCTTCGGAGAACGGGTTGTCCAAGGTCAGTTTCTCCTTTGGTGGGTCTGCACTTAGTAGGTCTGTGTTGCTTTTTCCTTTAGAGTTGTTTTCTTCACGTTTGCTGGCATTATTCTTAGCGGACAGTTCGGCAAGTCTTTTGACTTCCGCCTGAAGCTCGGCCATCTGGGCGATGAGTTCGGCCTGGGTGGGTTGGTGAATTCCGTTGTCGGCCATGCTCGAAGGTTGGGTGACCCTGCGTGAAAAGAAATACAAAGTGTGATGTAGAGAAATAGTGGGGTTAAAATAATGCTTCGGGCGCCACAGTGGGCGCCAAATGTTCTGTTCAGCTCAGGCCGAGGTATGCGTCTCCGGGTGAGGCTGTTTGCTTCGTGGAAGAGTTATAGGTCGCCTCAGGAGCAAGCTCGAGATTAATCTCGGCGTTTGCAGAACACAGCGGCGGGAGCACCTGCAAAAAGTACTCCGACGCTCAAGTTAGAGAAGGTATTCAAATATGAGATAAATAAGTGAAAGTGACAGTGTTTTGTAACCTGGTTTTCTGAGTTGAGTTCGTCCGCTTATATAGACGGGTGGTGTGTAACGTTTTAGTTTGTTCCGAGATTCTCTCCTGTTTGTTGATAACAGAGGAGACGTTGGTAACGTCTATCTGAATCTGATTTGGCTTTCCGTGCTTTTGGGACGTATCCAAATTATATGGTTGGTTACAGTCTTAGCCAAGCTTTGTGGTACACGTCAATCCTGATAATCAATTTTGGGCTAAACTGCCTCAGCAGCTGCTTGATGCTGCATTTCCACAAATGCCGCTCTCTCTTTATTTAAACCCTTCACATGGGAGCGCGTGTAGCTACTCATTCTGGCGTGTTACTCTTTCTAAATATATGCTTTACAGATTTCTCATATCATTAATTCACAAAAAATAAAGATACTTAATTTTATATAATCCCCTTCTTTTTATTCTATTTTCACTTGATAATCCATTTTTTTTACAAATTACATTAATATTCTTTATATTCTATTCATCTTTTGTTTTTAAGAAAGGTTATATAATATGTTCACCGGGATAGCTATCTGCATCTTGATGATAGCTATATGCATCTTTTGGTCACCGGGATCGCGCTGACGTCGTCGGAAGTCGCTGTTGGAAACTCTGCAAGTTTGCCCTAGCTCAGCTTTGCTTCTGCCTGTTCTGTCTTTGCCAGTGGGGGGTCACCGGAGCTGCTGATGCTCCATCCTCTTATTTCCTTTGGTAAGACTAAATTTGTTCTGCCTTGTCTTGCCATAAATCTCTATTATTGACTCTGTCCTATCATGTTTGCTTTCCCATTTTGTCTTTGCTTAGTTTTAAACCACCGTAGGCTATTAGATTTGCTACCATTGTTACTGTGGTTGTTCTATGTTATTGATACTAGGGCTGTTGTTGAGGTTGCTGCAGTGAGAAATCGAAATTGTTGCTACTACCTTGGTCCAAATTTCGTGCTCTTTCATTCCATTCTACTTCAACCTTCCTCACCTTTTATCTTAGCACTCTGGTTTGGTTTCTTCGGTCCCTTGGGACCAATTTGTGAGTAGGCTTTACATTTATAATTGTTTGATTGGGCATCTATAATTATTTTAACATATATCTATTATGATCTTTGAATTATACTCATGATATTTGCCTTGAAGGATTTCAAATTGATTAGAATAATAGATTTATTAGAATTTAATAATTCGTTTTTATGAAGTTTATACTTTCGGAACTATACATGAGACCATATATATTTTTATGAAGTTTTGCATTATTCCAAAATGTTTGATTTTTACTTGAATATATGTTTTTGAAGCATTGAAGTGTTTATTGGTATTCACTTACTTTAAAGATTGTGAAACATGTTTGAAATTTCTTATGATTGAAAAGGTATGATTGAAAATATTATCTTATTTGATTTGATTTGATTCGATACTTTATATATTTGAAAGATTATAGATTTATTGTATTTGAAACTATATGTTTTGAATTGGTTTGGGAGGCTCGTATTAGAAAACCGTAGTTAACGGCGGTTATGACATTAACCTAGATGCATCTGGCTCAGACCTCAGCTAGCAGGGGCGTTGCTAGCCTAACGTGTAGGCCACACGTTGGATCTGTTATTCCGTACGGACACACTAGAGGAAAGGACTACCCATAGAGGTGGAACCGCCCATGTGTGGACTTTTGCTTTGCTTTCTGTATGAGAACTCCCTTATTGATTCACTTATTTATATAAATTCTTATCTTCTAACTAAAATTATGTTTATATAGTCTCATGTGAATTATAGATGTACTGTCTAGTCTCTGGGTTGTAAAACTCACTCCGTTTTTCTAAAAATATTTTTCAGGAATAAATATTTGATTATGTGAGCCTTTCTATTCAAGAGTAATGATCTGCAATGGGTATCTATTCGTTGTTGAGTTCTTAGACGTCACTGCTCCATATGTCATAGGCAGGATCCACCCATATTTATTTTATTTTTGTTTGTTAAAAATATGTAATTATTCATTTTAGACATTATAAATTTATTTAAAATATTTGTAATTTTCTTATTCAACTTATATTGGAGTAGGTTAGGCTTGCTTGGGGATTATTTTCCTGAGCGCCGATCATGGTTCATTTTGGGCCGTGACAAAGTGGTATCAGAGCTTAGGTTTAATCTGTGTAATATAGAGCAAGTGTCCTATGGTAGAATTCCAATTGTATAAATAGAAGCGCGCCTATTTGTACAAATTGTGGCACTATCAGAGGCCTATAGAAATGTCATCCTTCTCTTTTTGTCATTCTTGTCTTTTGGTTCTTGTCATCATGAGTCATCTGTCGATTCTTGACACCTCTTTCCTCTTCTTTGTACCCAACCTTGAGTTATTATTTGGTAGCTTTTCTTGAACTTGCTTTTGCAATGACTTTAGTTTCGATTTTGGTTCACGATTCCTGCCTTGTAGCTAGTTCTAATCTTCCTCGTTTTTGTGAATATTTGCTTTAATCTTCTTCATATTCATGTTGTTTTCTATGGTTTCTAATTTCAAGATTTCATCCATTATCTAGAAGATTCGATATGTTTTTGCTGTGAATTATTATCTTATTCTTGTTATAGAATTGTATTTAGATTTGTGGATTGTGGATTTACTTAGCTGCTGATTGAAATGCTTTGTTCTGGATTTCGATAAAACAAGTTTGTTCTTCTTATGTTGATGATCTTTGAAGTTAACATAATTTTGAACCACTCGTGATTCTTTCTTTCGAATCAATAAATTTAAAAAAACTGTTATTCGATTGTTCAGGTAGAAGAACTACGTGACAAATATATGCATGTAGTGTTATTCTTATTTGCTAGATTGGAATTATAATTTTCTCTGTTTAGGTGTGGCAATTTTTTTTTATGATGTGTTAGCTGATTTGAAGACCTTTTCCGATCTGAAAGTTTGATTGAGCTTTTTGTTTGATAATTTGTTCTGCTATGGTTTTGTTTGTTGAACGTGGATTTTCTTTCAAGGGCACTATTTCTTCTGGGAACCTTCAAGTTCTTCCCTTTTCAATCTTAGAATTCCTTTAATTCTAAAATTTTGGATTTCAACTTTAACTCATTTTGCTTCTGCTCTGTACTGACAACGCTTCATATTTTTCATGGTAAGAAAACTCAAAATAGTATGCAAATTATGGGACATAAATTTTGTGCATTGAAATTTCTGTGTAGTAATCACTTCTTCAAAACCCGTGCTTTCTTTTTCTTCTCCTTTTTCATTTTCCTACTAGTTGATGCTGCTTTGGATTAATACTCTTACCTTGCTGTGAAAAATAACTCAAACTAGTTTAGTCTTTTGTGTATTGAATATTGTATTGAATTTTGAAGAAGGTCTTCCTTTCCTCTTTCATTTATTTTTCAATCATGTTCTGAAATCTAAGATTCTTTGTTGTTTTTCAACACCTGAGTTGAGCATTGTTTTGAATACCTTTCAGAAGTTTTGAACTTATACTTGTTAGTTAGTTCTCTCTTTTTATGCATTGTATTTGTTTAATTTTTGAATACTGTAACATTATTTATTTTATGGGAAAGTGCTTTGAATGTTCAAGCTTCCTTCCTTTATAGACCTTTGTTTTAATCAATGCAAGTTTTACCCTTGTGCTTCTACAATGCTTTGCTTGTTTGGATTTTCATTGAAGACTCTTTACTCACAAGTTTCTGATTCGTTTACTGATTTTCAGCTGTTTCCTTGTTCCAAATTTATGATCCAAAAAAAATATATTGCTTGAAGTTACTTTACCTTGTGCAAGTTAACCATGTTTTGGTTTGAACCTTGAATTGTTGCATATGTTGGGGGTTCTACTATTAAGTGTTATGTTAATGGGGTGCATGGGATAATGCTACTATTTACAGTTTTTTTTATCGCCATGAATTAATTAGTGTTAAAAAAAAACTTTTTTTCTTTTCTTCTTATTAATTCTTACAACAAAAATATTGACACGGACCACACTTATCATGTCTCATGCCATTCATGTGATATAGTTGCTTTTTGGTTTTTGTATTTTGTGTATATACTTAAATGCTATTCTTGTGATTTTTTTTTGGCACAGAGAAGACACTAACTTTTGACTTAAAATAGAGAGTCGCCAATAAATCTGCTATACTTTCTAATACATTGAAATTACATTCTTCCCAGTTTGTCTTGCCAGGTTTTGTACCTTGATTTTCATAATCTAAGTGATACTTTTACCTCAATTTTATTACGGTATTCTTAATGTTAATTTTGCAATTTTGACTGATTTTTCTTATATTCCGATAACAAGATAATAAAAATTCAGCATGAGCTAAATGTTCTTTAAAAAGCTACAAGCCTACAATTTGTATATATGGGGATGCAAGACAATGTATATGAAGAGAAGAGTGATGAGTGAATTCCTACTATGATTGAACTTAAAATGTGATTATATGACTAATATTAATAGAGATCATTGGAATTTTCTAAGTAACAAGTAAGTCAATTTCTTTTGTGATTGATTGGACTTCTGAGTTTCTTGATTTGTATGTAGTGATTATTTTTGTGTTTCTTAGCCTCACTTTCGGGTTGTAAATTTGTCAAAGACACTGTATAAAAAAAGGGTTCTTTTTTTTATGATATATTTTTTCAAAATACCACAAGATATATATATTTTTTTATTTTGATTCAATATATATATATATATTTGAGTTTGTCTTTAGTTCAGTGAACTATTTATGAAGGCGAATTCTCTTTTTGGTGTTTTATCTTTACATGAAATATGATCCATACTAATTTTCTGAAATTCTTTTGCTATGTGCTTGGGTTATATCAAAAGCAAAAAAAAAGTTATTGTAACTGATTTTGGTGTGTTAATTGCCAATACTTTAAATTTTAGTTTTATTATTATCATTATTTTGTATGTGAATTTATTTGTAACTTCATACGAAGTCTAATTGCATAATTATAGGAAATCACATTATTGTATTTTACCAACAGTGACCATAATGAGTTAAATACCTAAATGTATATGTAAAATTTGTCTTAAGGGACAACAAGGAGATCAATTGCATTTCTTGTCATGTTTTACATAATCTATTTACTATTTTGAGTTAGGAGATATCAAATTTGTATTGACGTAATTATTTAATGTCCAAAGTCATGATAATAATCTCAAAGGTACTTAGTTGAAGGTTTCTAAAAAAAGAAGGAAAAAGAAGCATACTGATTTTTGGGATAGTTACTGTTTTCGATTTTTTATGACGGTTAAGTTGCCTATTCTAGAATATGTTGTTATATTTTTAATTTGTGTTTTGCTTTGCTTTCTCTGTTGTTGATTTTGTCTTTTTGCTTATGCATATCCTTGCTTGATGGTTTGCATATGACCCCTATTAATCTTCAATTCATAAACCTTTCGTCTTTTTGTTTCAACTTGAATTTGTTTGACGTGATAGTATTTATGCTTTTATCAATTCTTTTGAAATGTTCGTCTCATATCTTTTCTTCGAGATTGTGAGATGATTCTCTCTTAGTTGTATCTGTTGTAGATCGATATCCTACCTGATTGTATTCTTAATCATTCTCTTAAACCTTTATGAACATTGCCATCGACTTTAGTGGTCATCTCTTGTGAGCTATGCACTCCTTCTATTCAACTTGAATTTGTTTCGACCTAATACTCTATCTTTCTTTTATTGTTTCTATCGAAATTTTTTTATTCAGATTTCATTGTTAAGACGCGATTTGACTCTCTTTTTAGCACACTTCGTTGTTTCTGAACATCCATGTTTAATTGCGATCTTACACATCCTTTTGAATTCTTGCGAACATCATCGGAGATGCTTGTTCTTCTCTTCCTAAGTTTTGTATTCTTTTGAGTAAACTCGAGATTCTATTGGTTAACATGTAATCTCTAGATACAGCGAGCAATACGTTAGTTTTAGGACATGGCGACGTCAAGAAGATTATGAAGTAAGAGTATTTCGAGGAGGAAGTTAAGGAGATTTTGGTACAAGTTGAAAAGTTAGTCTTGATGTTTGACTTTCGGATGTACTTTGGGAGTGATGGACAAAGTGAAAAGTGCCATGTATGTTTGACTTATCAAGAGAACAAGAGTGTGTAAATGTCAACCGCATCATTTTAACACACACCTATGTTGTAATTTTTGCACCCGATTATACTTCTTTCTCATGTTTGGTAAAAAGGCTAAAACCATGTAACATTTTTCATACTGTATTAATTTTCGAGGGCAAAATTTTTTTTAAGGGGGTAGAATGTAACATCTCAAGTTTTTTTGAAACATTTCACATATACCCTCTAATTTCGTCAAAATACCTAAACTACCCTTTACCCTTTTTTCTAAACCCTAACCTTCTCCTAACACACACACACACACACACCCCCTACTGAGAATGAAAGAAAGAAAAATAGCGAGAGAAAACAGAGAGGGAGAAGAAAGGAAGAAGAGGGGGAGAAGGAGGTGACACCGGTGAGGCTGGATGTCGCCGTCGTTGCCGCGGATCAGGTAGGGAGATGGAGAAGGAGTTCGAAACAGGGAATGGGGGAAGAAGAAAGGAAGAGGCGCGAGAGAGGAGGTGTTGTCACGCCGTCCTCGCCATCGCCCCTGGAGACCGTCGCTGCCGCTGGAAGGGGAGATTCGTTGTTACCGTCGTGGCTGCAGGTATGGGGCTTCGAAGAGAGAGAGAGGAGCTCGCAGAGGAGAGAGAAACACAATGGCTAGGAATAGGAGAGTCTCGCAAGGAGGGAGAGCTGGTACGCCTCCGCCGTTGTCGCAAGCTGCGCCACCGCGCCTCTGGTCACCGGGATCGCGCTGACGTCGTCGGAAGCCGCTGTTGGAAACTCTGCAAGTTTGCCCTAGCTCAGCTTTGCTTCTGCCTGTTCTGTCCTTGCCGGTGGGGGGTCACCGGAGCTGCTGATGCTCCATCCTCTTATTTCCTTTGGTAAGACTAAACTTGTTCTGCCTTGTCTTGCCATAAATCTCTATTATTGACTCTATCCTATCATGTTTATTGTCCCTTTTTGTCTTTGCTTAGTTTTAAACCACCGTAGGCTATTAGATTTGCTGCCATTGTTACTGTGGTTGTTCTATGTTATTGATACTAGGGCTGTTGTTGAGGTTGCTGCAGTGAGAAATCGAAGTTGTTGCTACTACCTCGATCCAAATTTCGTGCTCTTTCATTCCATTCTACTTCAACCTTCCTCACCTTTTCTCTTGGCACTCTGGTTTGGTTTCTTCGGTCCCTTGGGACCAATTTGTGAGTAGGCTTTACATTTATAATTGTTTGATTGGGCATCTATAATTATTTTAACATATATCTATTATGATCTTTGAATTATACTCACGATATTTGCCTTGAAGGATTTCAAATTGATTAGAATAATAGATTTATTTGAATTTAATAATTTATTTTTATGAAGTTTATACTTTCGGAACTATACATGAGACCATATATATTTTTATGAAGTTTTGCATTATTCCAAAATGTTTGATTTTTACTTAAATATATGTTTTTGAAGCATTGAAGTGTTTATTGGTATTCACTTACTTTAAAGATTGTGAAACATGTTTGAAATTTTTTATGATTGAAAAGGTATGATTGAAAATATTATCTGATTTGATTTTATTTGATTCGATACTTTATATATTTGAAAGATTAGAGATTTATTGTATTTGAAACTATATGTTTTGAATTGGTTTGGGAGGCTCGTATTAGAAAACCGTAGTTAACGGCGGTTATGACGTTAACCTAGATGCATCTGGCTCAGACCTCAGCTAGCAGGGGCGTTGCTAGCCTAACGTGTAGACCACACGTTGGATCTGTTATTCCGTACGGACACACTAGAGGAAAGGGCTACCCATAGAGGTGGAGCTGCCCATGTGTGGACTTTTGCTTTACTTTCTGTATGAGAACTCCCTTATTGATTCACTTATTTATATAAATTATTATCTTCTAACTAAAATTATGTTTATATGGTCTCATGTGAATTATAGATGTACTGTCTAGTTACTGGGTTGCAAAACTCACTCCGTTTTTCTAAAAATATTTTTCAGGAATAAATATTTGATTATGTGAGCCTTTCTATTCAAGTGTAATGATCTGCAATGGGTATCTATTCGTTGTTGAGTTCTTAGACGTCATCTGCTCCATATGTCACAGGCAGGATCCACCCATATTTATTTTATTTTTTGTTTGTTAAAAATATGTAATTATTCATTTTAGACATTATAAATTTATTTAAAATATTTGTAATTTTCTTATTCAACTTATATTGGAGTCGGTTAGGCTTGCTTGGGATTATTTTCCTGAACGCCGATCATGGTTCATTTTGGGCCGTGACATTAATCGGCTTTCGAACTCATTAACATGGTCTAAACAATGTTTATTTCACTATGCTTACTTTTGACATAAAAGTTTCCAAATATAAATCATGGTCATATTAAACTAATTTTGATGAAAATCAATCCTATAAAATCAAATGTGACAGAAATTATGCTCATTGGGCAAACATTACTATCTAACTAAACTAGGGGGAAAAATGGAGAAGGTGAAAATGCATAGAATTAGCATTTGTAAATCGTAATTATAAGATAAAAAGGATTTGTGTATTTAAATTTCCATTTTTAACATATATTTCACCTAATAAAAAATCACTGAAATAGAGCTTATACTTTTTCTTTCAGAGTTCAGAACAATACTACATGTCTCTCTTAACACAACTTGCTGAGAGTACAATTTAAGATCCTCAAACCAATTATTGATTGTATAAAAAACTATACTAGTACAAGGAATAAATAATATGCATGATTCTTGTTTGATATATATATGATAGTGGTTTTTCAATTCAGTGAAAGCATTAGAAAACAATGTCTGCATATATAATCCTTTCCTTGCAGCACACTAGGAGAAGAGATTATCATTCAACAAGAAACTAAGCCATAATCTCAGTTCTGATATAACCAAGTAATTTCGGAGAAACCAAGTTGTCTAAAGTTCAATGAAGAATTAATCATAGAAAGTAGAATCAGTTCTAATCACCACAAGAGTTTTTCAAAAGACACTAAACAAATTCATACCAAAACACACTCAAAGAATGATTCATGTTCTTTTCTTAGGCCTGCAGCCTCCTTTAAGATGTCTTCGTCGGCGCCGTCTTCTTTGATATGGCTAAATCATTCATACTACTTTCCTCTACATAAACAGAGCAAGTACACTTTACACTAATCTTTGTTACTCCTTTGCTTGCTTACTCAGCAAGTCTCATAGTAAGAACAAATGCATACTTCATGTGGATTGTCAAGAGAAGGTGCTGGCACATCCTGTAGGTGGTTAGAGGAACAATGTGAGAGACTAGAAGAATCATGGAAGCAATTAACTGAAAAAGCAAGCAATGCTTCAAGGCCTAAAATACAAAGAATTCCGCAGTACATGGCCGAAAGGGATGAGTTTAAAAGATATTATGAGCCAGAGATCATTTCAATTGGTCCAATTCATCATCTCCGAAAACAACAACTGCTTCAAGGAGAGAGGTATAAGGAAGCATGGGCAGCAATGTATCTCAAGGAGACTAATCAAAGTGCCAAGGCTTTATACTGGAGAATTCGTGAATG
>NC_029793.2:1691666-1728134 GCF_000816755.2 Arachis ipaensis | reverse complement strand
CCAGAGGTGAGTATGTTATGTTTGAAAAGTTACATCTCTTCATGGAGTTGTGACTGTTTAAAAGAAAGAATAGAAAATATCATTCTATAAACTATCATTTGGTATAAGGCTTGACTGTGTGATTGCAGAAATAAGTCAAGTGTTCTTCATTGTATCTTATAAGAAATTTGTTAGTAACTCATTCTGCACACCATAGTAAATTGGTGGGGGCGAATTAAGGCTAAAGGAAAGAGTTGCGCTATTCTATTCTCTAACTTTCTTATTGCAGTTTCTGTTCTATTGTTCTTATCTCCCAACTTTCAAATATTCCAAATGTTAGAGCTCACATATCTGGCATGGATGCTGGTAGTGGATGGATGTTCAGTACTTCATTTGTTGGACAATACAGATCCATATTTGTCAGATGAGAAACTCAAGATTAGCATGGGAAAGCTTATAAGGGTGCACCAGGATGTGGTTATCTTAGACAACCAAATTCCGTTCCAAGTGCTAAGGCTGTTGTGTGATGGCGAAGACAAGCAGAGGCTGGAGAGATGCCTCCAGAAATTCCTCCGAGTTTATGGTGTTGACAGGATTCTCAGGCTTAGAAAACAAAAACATACTGTCAAGATAATTGTCCAGGGGGAGGGAGATGGTCAACAAGACAATGATGATGATGATGACGACCCCATCCATCTTTTAGACTGTCTCCGGCGAGCGCTCTTAGACGAACGGCTTCTGGAAAAGGTCAAGGAATATAACCAGGATAAGAGAGCCTCCAACAACGTTCAGCTGGTGCAAGGACTGTACCAAATGCTGCACCTCAGGAAGTATAGGATTGGGACAATTCGGGAGCTCAAGGCAGCTGGGATTCATGTGAAAAAGCATTCTGGCGACTCCAATTCTTTCTACCCGTGCTTCTGCAATGGGATACTAGAACTTCCTAAGCTCACTACAGATGGTTCAACGGCTCATGTCTTCCTCAACCTAGTGGCCTATGAGATGTGTCCTGATTTCCAAAACGACTTCGAAATCAGCTCCTTTTTGGTGCTCTTGAGCTCTCTCATTGATCACCCGGAGGATGTGAGGGAGCTGAGATTGGCTGGCATAGTTATCAACCAACTTGCCAATGACAAGGAAGTGGCTGATCTCTTTAATAACATGGACATTATTATGGTGCCTGAGACACCATGGTTTGCTTCCATCAGAGACCAAATCCATTCGCATTTTGAGTCCAAACAAGCCAAGATCAGGATGCTCACTTGGATCGGAGAGGCCTATAACACATACTTTCGTTCGCCATGGACTATCATTGCCTTGTTAGCTGCCACACTTGGCCTTATTCTCACTTTTATCCAGACATGGTTTGCTCTCCATCCTAAAGCTTCATAACATCACTTATTAAGGGGAAATAAATCAATAACTAACGAAATGCCAAGAACCAAAAAGGGTATTAGCCAAAAACCAGTCAAATATCTTTGAGTGAATTCAAAATCTCTACGAGTTAATATATATGGATGTTTCTTCTACTAAGTATTAGAATGTTTTTTTTTTCATACTAAATGTTCTTTTATATATCTTTCAAATTTTTTTGTATTACAAATGTGAATGTCTCTATTTCTTTAAAAATTTTATATTTTTTTTAAAATTTTATAAATATTTAATTATTTTTGTTAAAATATAACTGGATATTTCTTTTGTTAAGTATTAGGATGTTTTTTTTATATTAAATTTTTCATATTAAATGAATGTTTTTTTATAATTAATATTGACAAATAGCAATTTTTCTCCAAATTCATTCTTCCAAGATGTAACCTAACCTCGGTACAAATATACTTGCATCATCATCAAGATCCATATTGTATTATATTAAGAAAAACACACACAATGCATGTGAGAATAGATTGGATTGGTGAGAATGAATGATGATCTCTGCGGAGAAGCCACGAACTTCCCTGAGAACGATCTTCTCGAGGCCATTAATGCCAAGCGTGGACATGAAATCCACCACGCGTTGCGCGTGGTCTATGACTTTCTGGCGCGTTAGGATGTTCAGGACGGGGTAGAAGGTGGTTGCACTGGGGCGGCAGCCTCCTGCGTTGGTACGTGCCATATATTCGATGACGTGGAGCGCGTCATCGACGCGCTGGAACTTGCAGAGGCGCGTGGTTGAGGAGGGAAGAGGAAAAGGTTATTAAACCACTCTTCCACCTTAGCCCATGACAACAATAAAGACGTCTCACGGTCCACAAATTCAGCCCAACAGAATACACAAATTAAATGATAATTTAGTCTTTATCTTATCTTATAGTTATCTTTATCTTTATCTATATCTTATCTTTATCTACTTTTATCTTTCATAGGCCAATACTCTATATATACTTAATTTTACCTTCATAGTTTACAATTCATTCAATCAACAATCAATAAAATTTCTTCATCTTTTTCTTTCACAATTCTTTTATTTTTATATTCTTTCACAATTTTATTATGGTATCAGAGTCATGGTATCCTCCTTGAGGAGGATATATAAGTTATCATCTTTTCGGTGAGAAATCACCATGCTTCTTTTTCAACTTCCTCCCACAATAAACAATCATAGATTTAGTTACATGCATCCAAGTGAAAATTCTACCACAATTTTGATTATCCCGGTTCTCTACCAGTAATTCCGTCTGCGCCTTCTTCTAGCATTTCATCTGCAACTTCTTCCAGGAGTTTCGTCAGTATTCTGTTTCAGCAGTTCAATCTGCATCTGTTCTAGCAGTTCCATCTGCACTCTTATTGCGCTCCACGCGCCTTTTTTTTTTTATCGCGCTCTACGCGCCATTTGAAGACCACTCTTATTGCGCCATACGCGCCCTCTAAAGATCAATCTTATTGCGTTTTACACGCTTATTTTTTTATTTTTTATTTTTTTATTTTTTATTTTTTTTTTCATTTTTTGAATATCGCTGCTCAAGTGCAGCGTCTCCTTTTATATTTTTGCCGTCGGCAGCTCAAGTTCCGCCGCACGCATTTTTGAAGATCGTTGCTCAAGTGCAGCATCTCCTTTAATATTTTTGACGTCGGCAGCTCAAGCTCCGCCGCACGCATCTTCCTCCGCGTCACCATGTCAGACGCGCTTTTCTCAACAATTTTATCGGAACTTATCCAAGCTGTGGATTATTGACATCTTCCATCCACCAGCTTGCGGGGGCGTATTAAACCACTCTTCCACCTTAGCCCATGACAACAATAAAGACGTCTCACGGTTCACAAATTCAGTCCAACAGAATACACAAATTAAATGATAATTTAGTCTTTATCTTATCTTATAGTTATCTTTATCTTTATCTATATCTTATCTTTATCTACTTTTATCTTTCATAGGCCAATACTCTATATATACTTAATTTTACCTTCATAGTTTACAATTCATTCAATCAACAATCAATAAAATTTCTTCATCTTTTTCTTTCACAATTCTTTTATTTTTCTATTCTTTCACAATTTTATTAAAGGTTTCGTCGGTGACGAAGTTGAAGGTGGAAAGACAAAAGTTTTTATAGATTTTAATTAGATTTACTTAATTAATTTTAAATTTTTTAAATTTTGAATTTAAAAAATTTAAAATTAATTATTAATATAAATTAATATAATTTTATTTAGTTTTTGGCTGATAACCTCTTTGTTCCATATACTTTTCCATAACTAAAATAACCTTACTTTTCATCCTTACATGAGGGAAAAAATGTTGTGGAAGATCTTTTGATTTTTGATTTTTTACTTTTGTGCGTATGATTATGAATAAACCATCACTAACATGAGTATGCGAACAATAATTTGTATTTGAATTTTATGGTGTTATGCATCTGCTGGAATATAATTTTCCTGCTTATTTCAGGATGATAAACTATCAAGTTTCTTGAAAGGTGCGATTTAAACTCCTAACACTTATTTAAGCGGACGAATGAATGGACCACACGACTAACCTAAATTAATTAACTTATATATAATTCATATTATCAACATTACGATGATCTAAATTATCTATGCGTAAAAATCTCTAACAATAAATGACTTAAACAATAAATGACTCTGCTAAAAGTAACTTATAAATAAGTTATTTTGTGTTTGGATTTTTAACTCTAGAAATACTTATTTAATAGAAATGTGATGAAAAGTAGAAGTATTATGAGAGAAGTCATTTTTTTAACTTCTCTATAAACTCCTAAATAGCTTCTTAGAAAGTTGCAATTTGGTTTTAAAAATTGCACCAAACATTAATACTACTACTTTTCATAAGTCAAAAGTTAAAAAAATTTATTTCTAAAGTTTTCCAAACGGGCCCTTACTCCAATATGCTCACTTTTTACAGAAATGTTATTAAATGTTAATTAACTATTCTAAATTTACATACAAAAATACCTAGCAGTATAAAAAGTAAAAACGCATATAAATACAGAACAAAACACATATATTAACTAATTTTTAGTATGCATATAATATTTTTAATATCAATGACAGTGATACTAAACCAATTTTGATCAAAATCAATCCTATAACAGCACATCGATACCAATCCACACTTGCAAATGCAATACTAAACGCACTCTTTGGAATTAAATAAACGCCAAATAGTCTCTACATAACCTTAAATGCTTCAATTGAGTTATTATTTCAAGATGAGAATATACTTTTATTTGTGACAGAATTTATGTTCACCGAGCAAACATTAGTACCATCTAACTAAACTAGGCAAATCATCAAGTAGGTGACAACGTATAGAATTGGCATTCATAATTATAAGGGGCATAATTATAAGGGGGGAATAAAAAGATTTGTGTATCTGAAAATTCACAGAAATAGAGCAGGTACTTTTCTTTCAGAGATCAGAACAGCACTACATGTCTCTCTTGACAAACTTGCTAAGTGCTCATGCCATATTTAAACACAATTCTTATTTCATTAGATAAACTTTTATTGAATTTTCTTTTAATAAGTTATACCATTATATTAGAAGTTCATATGCTGTAGGTCACTCACGTTCATTTGTTTTATTTAGAATATCTTTAAGACAGACAAAAGGAAAACTACAAGATGAAAACACAACTAGATAATTATATTTCTAAGTATTATTTTTATATCATAACAACAATAGTGGCCTTAACCTACAAGAGTCAACCATATTTCAGAGGTCAACATATTATAGTTTACTGCTAGAGACAAGGTGCAAGTTGCAAGCTTAAAAAAATGGCACATGAAAAAGACACATACATATATTTAAATACCTAAAAGGAATGAATATGAAATTCACCATGCCTTTAAAGAAACCACACTTAAAGAGTTAACATAATGATTTTGGTTAATTAAGAAACAGAAAATCAAAGACTTTGAGCTTGACTTAACTAGATTGCAAAACAAGTAAAGGGGTCATTCCTATTCTTTTCTTATTGCTTTCCCTTCATAAGCAAAACAGTGAACCCTATGTTCTTCATTTGTCTTCTCATATAATGGACACGGAGGAAGAACATGTTGTGCCCCCTTGGTTAGAACAAAACTGGGAACGACTAGAAGAAGTGAGGAAGAAGTTAACTGGTGGAGCAGTTAACAAAGGTTCAAGGCCTAAAATACAAAAAATTCCTCTGTACATGGCTGAAAGGATGGAGTTTAGAAGATATTATGAACCACAACTAATATCCTTTGGTCTATATCATCTATCAAAACAACAACTGCTTCAAGGGAAGCCATATAAGGATTTATGGACAGCAATGTATCTTCAGCATACTAATCAACGGGTGAGGGACTTACATTTCAGAATTCTTCGACACGATTGGAGGCCGTTGTATCAATATGTTGAATTATCCAGAGACAGTGATACCCGGGAAACGATTTCTGTATACGGCAATCCCAGAAGCAAAGATGACTTTGTTGCAGGTGTGCTGGTATTGGATGGATGTTCTGTACTTGAATTGCTGGAAAAATCAGACTGCTCAGTTGATTCAGAGCAAGAGCTAAAGATTAGCATTGACAAGCTTGTGAGGGTGCACCAAGATCTGCTTGTCATGGACAACCAAATTCCTTTCCAAGTTCTCAGGCTCTTGTGTCAGGATGAAGCCAGGCTCCAAAAATGCCTCGAAAACTTCCTTCGAGTGCACGGTATTGAGACAACACCCAAGCTTGGCAAAGGGAAACTATGTTTTGGAATGGAAAAGGAGAATAACGGCACACAAAGTGGACAACAAGAAGCGCAAGAGATTGAGGTAATTGTCCAGGGAGATGACCAACAAGACAAAGATGAAGACAAAGACGAGCCAATCCATCTTTTAGATTATCTGCGGAAGGCCTTATTGATGAGAGACTGCAACACAATCCATAAGGAGATCGTGATCAAGATCAAGAGGAGATCCCTGCACCTCAGGAAGTATCGAATTGGGACCATACGGGAGCTCAAGGCAGCCGGGATTCATGTCAGAAAACTTTCCAACAACGACTCAGTCTTCCCCAGCTTCAAAGATGGGATGCTGCAGCTTCCAGAACTCATAGTGGATGGCTCAACGGCTCATATCTTCCTCAACCTTGTAGCCTATGAGATGTGTCCTGATTTTCGAAACCACTTTGAGATCAGCTCATTTTTAGTCTTCATGAGCTCTCTCATTGATCAGCCGGAGGATGTGAAGGAACTCAGATTAGCTGGCATAATTATCAATGAACTTGCCAGTGACAAAGAAGTAGCAGATCTGTTTAATAAGATGGACAGCATTCTTGTACCTGAGACACCATTGTTCGCCCACGTTAGAGACCAGATCCATTCACATTTTGAGTCCAAAAGAGGCAGGATCACAATGTTGTCTTGGATGGGAGAGGCCTCTAACACCTTTTTTCGCTCGCCGTGGACCATCATCGCCTTGCTTGCTGCCACTCTTGGTCTTGTTCTTACATTCATCCAAACATGGTTTGCTATCCACCCTAAAGCTTCATAAGTCATAACATCACCCTTAAGAAAAAAATGTTATATTATCTTCTTACTTATCACTTTCTCTTTTTTAATATTCGGTGTGCTTGATCATGAGCTGGAATCTGCTTTTCTCATGTTTGTTGTTGTCATGTTAAAATTCATAGTCTCTAAAAATGCAAGCAGACATCAGCCATGTTGGCCCTTTTGTCAACTAAAATTCTGTCATGATTATATTCATTGAATTGCTTTACATATATATCATGAGTTTCTATTGTTTGGATTTGTATTAGTAGTTACTCCCATATTTGCCATAACTTGGTAAATTACTGAGTATGCTCCAGAATTCAAGATGCTACAAAGAAAATTTTCAAAGAATATTGACAATAGAATAGTAAACAATAAAGGTAACTGAAATGACATACATTCCAAACCGGCAACACAAAATGTCTAGCATACTACACAGACATCACTTCATCAAATTCAAATCAATACCTGCACAAGCCATAACAATCTCAATTCTCAAACACTTGACAATGGAAGAGAGAGGGAGAAACCTATTTTCAAGTAAAGCCAAATTCACATTAGACCAACTTCATCCTAACTTCACAACTTGTATTTGATATATCACCAACTTCCCTTTTTTTTTTTCTTTCCTTTATTAGAGCATCATTCACCGGTATTCTCTTTCAAGTCATGTTTTGATTCTTTTACCTCCAAGATTAAGTCTGAACCGTCATCTTCAGCCGCAGATTTTGGATCACTGTTTTCTACGGCTGGATGGCTTTTGAACAATTCACTATTCTCTATCTGAGAAATTTTGTCTTTAGATTCTCCCTTTAGCAGTTCAACGACATCAAGCATGGTAGGTCTCTTCTCGGGTTGATTTTGAGCGCATATCAGCGCAGTAAAAACAACCCTTTTAAGCTCTTCCTCCACATACTCACCGTTTAGTCGTGGATCAGCGAGTTCGCTAAATTTCCTTTCGCATACCAATGGCAGTGCCCAATCAACTATTGGCCGCTTAACTGCTGAACTAAGCTTTTCAATTGGTTTCTTGCCACTAGCAAGTTCTAGAAGGAGAATACCAAAACTGTAGACATCACAACTCTCATTTGCTTTGCCTAACATGGCGTATTCTGGGGCGAGGTATCCGAGGGTACCCTTAACTTTTGTAGTCACGTGCGTTGCACCATCAGGTATCAACTTAGCAAAACCAAAATCAGCAACCCGGGCCTGGAAATCCGAGTCTAGCAACACGTTGCTTGCCTTGATATCCCTATGGATGATATGCGGTGTTGCTTGGTGGTGAAGATATCTGAAAGTTATAACATTTAGGATTAAACAATAATATAAGGTATAACTATGTTTTTAATCCCTATAAATGTGTTATTTTTATTTTGGCCCACCTAAAATTTTTACTTTGCTCTTGGAACCTCCTTCTCTATTATTAACTTAGTTATCACTCTCATGATATCATCTAGAGTCAATGTTAAGTTGCCATATTATAAAGACTCAGAAATTCTGCAAATGTTTGTAGATATTAAGACCAAAGCTTTTGATATAATAATCAAAATTATGTTGTGACATGGACTAAAAAAAAAAAAGAGGGATCAAAACTAGGTTTTTACTCACACAATCCCCTCAGCGGATCCAATTGCAATATCCATCCGCCGTTTCCAATCAAGAAGGCATTCTGACGAGTGCGATCCATGAAGATGAGAGAGCAAACTCAGATTCGGCATATAATCATATACAATCAACCGTTCCTGCCCTTCAGCACAATAGCCACGTAGACTAAGAAGATTCCTGTGCCGAACTCTTGCCAATATTTCAACTTCAACAGCAAATTCCATGTCAGCTTTGTTGCTCCAAACTTTCAATCTCTTGACTGCAATCTGCAAGTGTACACAGATCAACATAGCAACAACTTTATAGGGATCAAAAGTCAAAACAGAATGTTAAGAACTTTTAAACGGAAAAATGGTAATATAGTTAAGATATTTCAATCAACATCTTTTTCAATAACTTGAATTCACATCCACTAGGTAAAATATTTTCATCAGAGATTCATGCATCATTGGCTCCTCAAAATGCTGATAACATTTTCTATTCTATAAATCACATTATAAAGTCAAATCAAATCCTAGAAGTGCTAAGAATCTGTGCAGGCACACAAACAAAAAATGCCTATCATTCAAGACTCATCTGGTATCATGATACAAAAGCAAGTCTAGTCACATTGAAGGATTGCTTCGATGGAAAAATAGGTTCAGCCAAAAGGGGTGTCTCAGTTTCTAAATCCATGCACTTCAAACGCTAATACAATTGAGAGGGGAAAAAATTATTCTTTGCATGTCCCTCAAAATCTGATCCTTTCATCCATGAAAGAATGATCTTTACTTACTGTGATGTAAGATTGATGCATGAAATTTTATAAAGCAAAGTCCATGGATAAAGCAACAAGTCAGACAATTAGATCATCATACATGAGATTGCTGCGAAATTACTATACGAGTAACAAATTCACAGCATGAGTTGGCAACCACAATTAACACTGCCAAACCAAGATTCACATTCACCACAATAAGAAGGCACATATTGCATGAACTTTTTGACAAAATAATAACAACAACGAGAACAACAACAACAACAATGAAAAGAATGTAGTCCTTACTTGCGATCCGTCCCAAAGTTGGCCCCAATACACACTGCCAAAGCCCCCTTCTCCAAGCTTGTTATCATAATTGAAATTATTTGTAGCAGACTGTAATTCCTTCAAAGAAAACACACGCCACGTCGCGTGTTCTTTCCCTCGTTTCTTGCTGCACAATAAGAGACTCCAACATCAATAATCCACCGAAAGAAATTATATACTCTAAGAATTCTCCGGATTAATGAAACAAGCACCTTTTGTGCCCAGAATCAGAATCAGAACATTTAATCATTGCATATATGGTCAATTCACTCATTATAGAGTAATATTCAAAAGTCAAACCTCCACTCTATTTTTTTTGCCTCTATGGATTCTGCCACAACCTAACAACATAATCTTCAATGGGTTCTTCCTACTCAAAACTATCTTTACTAATCCATGGAATCAGAAACCTAGAATCCAAAACCATCTCTAATATTAGTTTTCTTCAAACAAAGCCTTCAAGTCACAATAAGCAAAATTATGACCCTAAACAACCCCCAAAAACATAGCAGTAAGAGTTATTCATAACAATAGATTAACGAATTTAATTCTCATACCCATTTCCGCAGCATAACCAAAGAGCCATAACTCTCTCAGCACCAAAACCCAGAAAGCGAGCGAACAAAAAATCTGAACTTGAAATCGACCCAGCCAACCAATTCCAGTGTTGTTGCTGTTCCTCAATTATCAAAGCTCAAAGCTCAAAGCTCAAAGCTATCGTTATCTATTCGATGATTCGGTTCTGTGCCTAACTTGGTTTCAGTGTTGAAAGAAGGCGTTGCAGCAGAAAATAATGAGAGAGAAAGAGTGATTATGAAATACGCGTTCTTTTTTTCATCAGAAATTGATGAAAGTTTGTGAGAGAATCATGCGCTTGATTATGCAGAAGAATCTATGATGTTTGTTGTTGTTCTTCTTCTTCGTTGTGAAGCTGAATTTTTGAAGTACAGCTGTTTGCAAATTTCAAAATAACACATCTGGGACCCACTTTTATGTTTTTCAACGTCAATTTTTGCGTGATCTTTTTTTTTTTAAGAATAAATGTCCAAATTCGTTTCTTAAACTTTATTTTTAGTAAATTAAATTATTTTTTAAATTTTCATTGAATTAAATTAATGTCTCAAATTATCTAACATACATTATATTGATTCTTAGGCAATATTCCTCATAACACACTTTGACCTTATATTGATAATAATTATCACAAAAATATTGTTTTATTAAATCTCACAGTCAAATTTAATATTGCAAATTAACATGAATAAACGGACAAGATTGTCACTAGGGGTGGAAAAAGGTCAGGCGGTCTGCCAGGGGCCTGCAGCCTAGCCTGTTATAAAATAGGCACAGGCTCAGGCTATTATAAAGGCCTTATTATGTTAATAGGCCAGACCCAGGCTCACTAATTAGCCTTGCCTGGCCTGTCAGGCCATTGTCACCCAAAAAAAAGAATGATATGTTAAAAAATATTTGGATTCACTAAAATTTGAGAGACGAATTTAATTAGTACACAAATTTTAAAGATTTTTTTTTCAGAAATAAAATAAAAAAATTATATTTTTTCAAACACCATTTTTAAACTTTAATTTTTTAAATACGATTTTTTTTAGAGCAAACTCGCCGCACTCTGCCGAACTCTATACAAATTATAGAGTCCGTGTGAACTTCATTCAAATTTTTTTGAATATCACGTTTTTAATCTATTTTAATATGTTATTGTCATCTCCAAATAGATCTACAAACAGTATATAGGGAGTACACAAAAATACACCGACAACAAGCATGGCTTCTTCAAAAAATTTTTTAATTATAAATTAAAAAAATAAGCCATATTTAACAATGACAACCATTATCATTATCTCCAGAATTACATAGGTACACCGAAATAAGTCATATTTAACAAAGATTTTTTAATTATAAGTTGTATTTTATTTTAAAAAAATTTAAATTAATTTTTTATTACATAAATATTTTTAAAAAAATTCTTATAAATATTGAAGACTAAAAATATAGTTTACCTTGCCAAATTTATGGCCAAAGATCTTTGGAATAGTTGGGAGAACAGGTTGACAAATTTGTAAATTAGAGGCCACGTATGCCAAATATTGATGCTCATAAACTAATCAAGTAGTTAACAAAATACTATTGATATTATTGCCAACTTTCCACTACTAAAGGGACATAATTGTTGACAACAGCAAGTTTTGATATATTTATTGGTTAAACCATCCTTTCCTTTAGGTATGAAATTCACAGACAAAATTGCATAACGAATTTATATTAGTTAAATCCTCCTATAATATGCATGTAGAATATTGATAAGAAGTTTCTGATGATAAATAATGCCAATTGCATAATTTCAACTAAAATTTATGGGAGAATTCATAGATTTGATCTACTGTAGAATATAATAACGCTCTGCTGTATTTTTTTTTTTCTTTTTAATTTTCTACATGTATGAACAAATAATTTTGATGAGACAATGATTGGGGTGGCAACGTTTTTATTTTTAATTTCAATTAAGGTTGAAATATTTTCTATAGATTTTCATATATAAATATTTTTCTATGAATATTCAATTCGATTCATAGAAAGATCTGCTGCTAGTAGAATTGAGCATAGACTATAGAGCAGTTATATTATATTAAAAATGGTTAGAAATAAGTGTCAGAGAAATTTTTCATTTACATAAAAAATCTTTTATAGACAGTAGGTTCTGATAAGTGATAAGGGTAGCAACAACAATCCTATATGCAAATATCTAATCCGGTCGGATAGGATTGAGTATAAAACAGGTTGATTTACGGGTCAAATAGGGTATGAATTGATACTTAATCCTATTTAGAGGCTAGAATATTAAATTAAAAATTTTTTGTTTATATAAAAAATCTTTAATCACTAAACCAGGATTTTTAATTAAAATTTTAACATTTTTGTATATATAAAAGTCAAATTTATTTAGTGATATATAAATATTAAATCACAATTTCAATATCTCATTAGATTATTGAATATTGTATTTTTTTATTACTCGTATATATTTGATCAAATAGAATTAGAATTGACATAGTATAAATCTATGAGTAAGATAAAATTAAATTTTAATAAAAAATTCAACTCGCAGATCAAACTAAAATTGAATCTAAATTATACCTATTCCGTTCATTGTCATAATATCATCTCTATACTAAATTAAAATCTTAGTTATATGATAAAATGAATTTTAATGCCAAATTTGTATAACAACCTATTGTGTTCCAGTGAAGTGCATCGCTTCCATCTAAAGAGGTAACTAATTCAAGGGCATATTTGTGCAAAAGTTTGGTAAAAAAATGTAAAAAAAAAAAGATTAAACATAGAATTTTGCTTAATTTTTCCATATACATTATAATAATACAAATATTTTGATAAAAAATAGATCAAATCTACAAACAATTTTTTAATACAAAATTAGTTTCCCAATTATAAAAAATACATTTCTTATTATTTTTAAAAATTTTAAGATAATTTTATCTTTTTAAATTTTTTGAAGATTTTTTGCTATAATTAAGCAGTTGATTAATTGAAAGTATTTTATTTTCCCTGTAGTTAAGCTTTTTCCGACAGGAGTCGTTGTCGATGCTTTTGGTCAAACTGAAATCCACATCAGCATGATGATGGAGCAACGCGCGTGAAAGCACGTGGAGTAAATAACACTCCCCTTAACACTTAATAGTTAATAGTTATATTTATATTTCTTTTTCTAGTTCTTCGCACTTTGCCACTTATATATATATATTCCAATCCAATTCTTCTCATCTTCCAACCTTTTCTCTTCCGCACTTAATCTAAACCCCCTTTCTTTTTATTCAATTTTAATCGGGCTTCGTCGTTTTGTTCTTCGAACCCTAACCCTAGAACCATTATTCGATATCTTTTTTATTCCAATCGAAATTGAAATTGGGGGTTAATTGATTTTCGGGGGAGCTGAATTACCGAGCGGGGAAACCACGATCGGAATTTTGAACGATGTCTGCTGCCGTGTGCGGAAGCAAGAGATCTTTCTTCGAAGAACTTCCCCCTTCGCCGCCACTCTCCAAGAAGCTCCGTTATTCATCACCGATTCGATTCGCTCCTCCTTCTCTCATTGATCACCTTCGAACCTTTTTCCCTCACATGGATGATCAGGTATTTATCTTTTCAATTTCATGAGTTTTCTTCCCTTTTAATGTATCCTTCTATTTTCTAATTGAGTTTTAATTTCAGGATATTTTGCTATTTCCAGTTTTTAATTTTTTTTTTAATTTATTTTGCTTCTTGGTTAAAACGTTTCCCTTCAGCTAGTGATGGTGATGCGATAATTTGAACTGCCTATCGGTTTATTTGACTTGTTTTATTAATTTTTCAAGAGAAGTGATTGCTAGATTAAGAAGAAAACTATCCTTTTTGGATTTTGAATGAGCATGAGCTGTATACTTGTGATGATCATGGGTTGATGATCTTCAAATTTTGAATATGTGATTCTGCTTTTACTTATAGGTTCTAGAGAGAGCACTTCAGGAATGTGGCAATGATCTAGATGCTGCCATCAAGAGGCTGAACGAGCTTTGCTTGGGGACTACTCATGGAAATACTGGAACTGCTGAAGAACCACAACTTGAAGTTAATGCGGATACAGGTATCATTTTCATCTGAAATTGAATGTATAGTTTATTGAATATTGAATTATTAGGGAAAGGGATTCTGCTTTTACATATCCTTGAATTTAGTTAGTTGTCAAAAAGTTTAGTGGTTAATCTTTGCAGATAAGTTGGAAGATGATGGGCTTTCTTCTGCTTCTGCTTCTGATAACTTGCCTGCAGTGGACAACCTTCCTAAAGATGGTGCAGAATGGGTTGAATTTTTCGTACGAGAAATGATGGTTGCTACTAGTGTTGATGATGCTAGAGCTCGAGCTGCTAGAATGCTGGAAGCTCTGGAGAAATCAATAAGTGCCCGTGTAAGCGCTGAAGCAACAAACGTTCAGAAGGTATTCATGATAGAACCATTCAAGCATCGTGTTTACCAAGCATTATGTTATATCTTGCATGACAGTATCTCACTTATTGAATGCCCTTAGCAAGGGACAAATAGTTTTGTACTGTATGTTATCCACTTGCTGCTATTGAAGTAGCACTTGTCAGTACTGGTCCATTTCAGGAAGAATATATAGTGGACACAGGCTGAGGACATTGGTCCTGACTTTTTTACAAATGACTTTTGTGTTGTTGTCTGTAATGTGTATATACCCATCTTAATTCAGTTACTAATGTTTGGTCATAACACTATGGGAGAGGATGAAACATGCTATGCTTAGACATGTGTTTTATGATTTTCTTTGAATAAACATACATTGCATGCTGAAGATTATGCTTATCAGTTAAAAATAACAGTAACTTTTTATATCTTATTTGGGAGGTTTAACCTGTATAATTTATCATTAGCTGTTTTCTTTTCAGGAGAATTTGTTGCTAAAGGAGCAAATTCAGGTGCTGATTAAGGAAAGAAATTCTTTCAAAAATGCGTTTAGAATCCAGCATGAGCGTTTTTCTGATTACGATGAAAAGAACCAAGAGTTGCAGCATTTGAAGCAGTTAGTATCTCAATATCAAGAACAGATCAGAACTCTTGAGGTCAGTATCAACTTTATCTCTATTTTACACTAATCTCATTATTTCATTTAAATTTCTCTTTGATAACATGCCTTTGTATATTCTAATATAACCTTGAGTTACATGGTTTTGTTGGTAGGTGAACAACTATGCTTTGGCAATGCATTTGAAGCAAGCTCAACAGAGCAACCCCTTTCCAGGGCATTTTCCTCCTGATGTCTTCTAATTGCACAATGCAAATATTAGGAATATGTCATAATAAAGCCACCAAAGTAGCTGAATTTTTTTTTGTTGGGTCTATGGTTCTGTCATTATTAGTTTCTGAGGGGGAAGGTAGGAATTGCATTCCATATGCTGTCAACCCGGCTTATAATTATAATTTGATGTTGTAAGATGTTTTCAGTTAATTCAATTATCGCGGTTTCATTACTCCATTTTGTTGTCTTTTATTTTAAGTTTGGCTTTTAATTGTTAGCACTGAGCAAGAAGCATATTTTGCTCTTAGAGCAGCTTTCTCTCCAATATTGTTCATAAATAAAACATGTTGTTTGACTGTTGAGCATTGCACTTATTCGTGCAACGTTTTCACTCGCATTTACTTAAATTCTTAGAAAATTTAAACTAAAAATCTCCATCTTGTTATTGTGGGCCAGCTCTTCGTTCAATTTAAATTTTTAAAAATTATCAAAAGAAACTAACCATAGTTATGTGCTCAATTTGTTCTTAGCTTGTAGCAGCGAATAATTGAGGCATACCATTTTAAAATTTTGCCCATTCATTGCTCTCCTGTATCTCTCTTCCTATGCAAACTTCTCTAAATCTTATTATCTATCGAATGCAAGCACCGAAAAACCTTTGCATAATATTTCACAGGCCAATGGTGATACTACAAAAAAGTTGTTCTTTACAAAATATAGAGAATTAAGTAAGATGCTTAAGGATAGATGTTTGGTTAAATTTAGTTAAAACATTAAGTTGGTAGCATTTTTCTTAAAATTGTTTCCCTCCAAATTTAAACCCAAACTCAAATATAGATAAATCCACATGCTCGAATAATGTTTTATTCATCATCAAGAACATATAGCAAACTAGAAAAAGCAAAAGATCGTCCATAATATTGTGTTGATTCTGCTTTCTAGAATTAATTCTACATTGCACTTGAGACAACTTCTTGGCTTCTCTGAAATTACTTGGTTGAAACTAGCTCCTTGACGCCAGCAGAAACGAAGCACTGAGATTATGGCTATCTTAGTTTGTTGTTGAAAGAAAGGATAACATATGCAGACACTGTTTTCTAATGCTTTCACCAACTTGTAAAGCTACTTACACAGATATCATACAAGACAATTTCTTGTAGTTTTTATAGAATGAATAACTAGTTTGAGGATCTTTAAAATTACTCTTAGCAAGCTTGTCAAGAGAGACATGTAGCGTTGTTCTCAACTCTGAAAGAAAAGTATATGCTCTATTATGTGAATTTTCATTAGGTGAAATATAAGTAACTGGAATTCTCGATAACTCTTTTTTCTCTCTCTCTTAACAGTGGAACTTTTTAAGTGTGTTTGATTTTGTATTTGCAAATCTGGATTAGTATTAATGTGATTGTAATTATAGGATTGATTTCGATCAAAATTCGTCTAGTAATAACTATAATATTATATGCACATCAAAAATATAAAATAAACTAGCAATCTTTAGATTGTCCATGATAAGCAAATCCTTGTGCAGCCTTAAAAAATTGTCCATGCTAATGTTTAGATTTCGATGCGGAGAAAGTTGTTTGTATTTTAGGCCTGGAAGCTTGCTTAACTTGTCTGGGTAATTGCTTTTCGGCTTCTTCTAGTCCCTTCAGTTCTCGTTTTAACCAAGAGGGTACCACATACTCTTATGAAAGGAGAAGAAAAGAACATGAATCATTCTTTGAGTGTGTCTTTTGGGTTGATTAGAGTTAATTCTGTTTTCTAGAATTAATTCTTCACTAGTTTGAGCTCTTGTGCGGCTTCTTGTGTGTTCTTCTTTTCTTTGCTAAGCTTGGGTGCCATCTTAATACCATGAACTTGAAGGAAGTTGAGGAGGCATTTCTCCAACCTGGCTTCATCTTTGCAGAAGAGCCTCAGCACTTGAAAAGGAATTTGGTTGTCCATGACAAGAAGATCCTGCTGCATCCGTACAAGCTTGTCAACACTAGTCCTTAGTTCTTGCTGTGGATCAACTGAGTTTCCTGATTTCTCCAACAAATGGAGTATAGAACATCCATCCACTATTAATAACCATGTGATGAACTCGTTCGTGTCTTCCACATGGGTGCAGTATTGCCATGTCTCTTCTTCATGCAGTTGACTTATTTCTTTGAGCAGTTTTGATTCACGCATTATTCTGTTAGATAGATGTTTTCTTTTTTAAAGCAGCATGTCACTTGCTTTGGATCCCTTGTCATAATTGAATAGTAATACTATTTTTTTCTAAGAACTCATTCATATAGAAAGACTTTCTTTCTCAACTACTACCTTTGTTTAATTTTAACACCATCTTCTATTCTACATTTCTGTGAATATTATAGCTTTTAACATCAAGTATGCTGGTTTCTCTATTAAGAAACTTCAGACCAACTTCAAACTCCAATCCATCTTGCTGGATACTAGTTGTTCGGGCAAATAAATCCATGATTTTTTAATACGAAGACAAATAAATCTCTAACTAAATTAAATTTCAAGTAAGTCCTTGATCAAAAGCTGAAAGGAGAGAACCAGATTCCAACTACTGCATAACAGTTTATGATTCAAGTACAGATCACACACACCTCACATACTCATATGAGTAGTGTTTTATTCATTATCAAGCAAAACATGGAAAAATAAAAAAAGATACTAAAGGAGAGAAAGGAACAAGTGATAAGTAAGAAAACAATATAACAGCTTTTTCTTTAAAAAGGATGTTATGATTTATCAAGATTTAGGGTGTATAGCAAACCATGTCTGGATGAATGTGAGAACAAGGCCAAGTGTGGCAGCCAACAAAGCAATGATGGTCCATGGCGAGCGAAAAAACGTGTTAGAGGCCTCTCCCATCCAAGACAGCATCCTGATCCTGCCTCGTTTGGACTCAAAATGTGAATGGATTTGGTCTCTGACGTCAGCGAACAATGGTGTCTCAGGCACAAGAATGCTGTCCATCTTATTAAACAGGTCGGCCACTTCCTTGTCATTGGCAAGTTCGTTGATAATTACGCCAGCCATTCTCAGCTCCTTGACATCCTCCGGTTGGTCGATGAGAGAGCTCATGAAGACTAAAAATGAGCTGATCTCGAAGTTGTTGCGAAAATCAGGACACATCTCATAGGCCACTAGGTTGAGGAATATATGAGGTGTTGAGCCATCCACTATGAGTTCTGGAAGCTGCAGCATTCCATCTTTGAAGCTGGGGTACATCGAGTTGTTGTGGGAATCTTTTGTCACACGAATCCCAGCTGCCTTGAGTTCCCGGATGGTCCCAATCCTGTACTTCCTGAGGTGCAGGGATCCCCTCTTCATCTTCTTGTGGTTGATAGCTTTGTAAAATGTGTGTTGGTCTCTCATTAAGAGGGCCTTCCTCAGATAATCAAGAAGATGGATGGGGTCCTCATCGTCATCTCCATCCACTGTTACCTTCACTTCTTCATTCTCTGTTTTCTTTCCGGGAAGCTTGGGTGCTGTCTGAATACCATGGACTTGGAGGAAGTTGCAGAGGCATTTTTGGAGCTTTTCTTGGTCCTGACACAAGAGCCTGAGTAATTGGAAAGGAAGCTGGTTGTCCAAGATAAGCAGATCCTGGTGCACCCGTACAAGCTTGTCCATGCTAATCTTTAGCTCTTGCTCTGGATCAACTGACAAGTCAGATTTTTCCAGCAATTCTAGCACACAACATCCATCCACTATCACATTATCTTTGTACAGGTGGCCATGGTCATCGTATAATTTGTCCCACATCGGTTTCAGTGACCATCCGCCCTCCCCAGTGAGTTCCCTAAATAAATCGTCAAACTTTAGGTTAGTATGCTTAAGATACATTGCTGCCCATGCTTCCTTATACAGCCATCCTTGCGATTGTTGAAACGGATCAAATGAAATGATCTGTGTCCTGTAATATCTTTGAAACTCAAGCTTTTCAGCCATGTACGCTGGAATTCGTTGTATTTTAGGCCTTGAAACTTTGTTACCTTCTCCAGTTAATTGCTTCTCCGATTCTTCTAATCTCTCACGCAGATCAATTGCCCCCCTGGTTTCCTCCGTGGACTCCATTGTTGGATGCACACTATCGAGTAGGTGGGTTGAGGTGAGAAAACAAATGACTCTGAGTGTGTTTGGTTGTTTTACAATCTAGTTAAGTCAAGCTCAAAGTCTTTGATTTTCTGTTTCTTAATTAACCAAAATCATTATGGTGTAAGTTCCCACCCACACTTTAAAACAAAAGGAAACAGAATAATAAAAAGTAGTGGCTTATAGCCATGGGTAATAAAAAGAAGAGAAAAGACAAATAGGTCATTAACCTTTTGACTTGACTTCTTGACCTTTTTAAAACTCAGACATATTAATACTTTTTCAAAACTTGGACATATTAATCACTCATATTCATTTGGACAGACCCAACAGAAAATGGGACTCGTGAGAGAGTTTATAAAATGAAACAAATTAGACCCAAAGATTGCTATGTCCAGATTTTGAAGAAGTCATAAATTTAAATGTATTTTTAAATTCTTAAGAATTTAAATGTCCACCTACCAAAAAATTAGGGATCAATTTGTTATTTTCTCCCAAAAAAAAAGTAGAGAGAGAGAGAGAAAGTGGGGAGTCCTTCTTTTGAAAAAGAAAAGAAACACAGAACGAGTGAGGGAGAAGATTAAGGGAGGCTTCTTTGAAGGCATGGTGGATTTCATATTCATTCCTCTGAGGATTTAAATATATGTATGTGTCTTTTTCATGTCATTTTTTAAGCTTGCAACTTGCAACTTGCACCTTGTCGCTAACACTATATAGCAAGTTCGATCCATCCAAGCTTCAATCAAATTTAATATGTTTTCCTCCGAATGCTATGGTTGACTCATGTAGGTTAGGGGTTAGGCCACTATTGTTGTTATCAATAATAATTAAAGAAATCATAAACGTAATACTTAGAAATATAATTACCTAGTTGTGTTTTTATCTTGTATTTTCCTTCTGTCTGTCTTAAAGATATTTAAAAAATAAAAAATAAACAAATCTGACATATAGTATCTGAACTTCCAATATATTAGCAAACCTTACTAAAAGAAAATCCTGTAAAAGGTTATCTAATGAAATCAGAATTGTGTTTAACTTGTACTAATGTAAGTCGTGTGCATATCATTTATCATGGTAATATGATATAGTGGAAGCTAATGTTTGCTTGGTGAAGTTTCCGATTTTGCAATGTGCTTCAAGTGAGTACTCATTCCTGTGCCAAGATAATTTATAATTTATGGATTCTGCTTCACTCAATTTCAACTAGATCCTTCTGATTTTTTCATAATAAAAATTGGAAATTATGAATTTCAGCATCATAATAATTAACGGAAGAATAAGATTCCAAAGACTGCATAGCAATTTGGGATTTAAATACACACTGCAATTCACATACTCATATGACTATATGAGTGATGTTTTATACATCATTAAGCACACACAATATTAAAACTTAACAAGCAAAAGATCTGATATGATGAATAAAGTTACAGGAGTATATAAAGGACAAAATGACAAGCAAGAAGACAATAGTATGAGAGTGATTTTCCTCAAATTGGAGGAGAAGAACAAAAACAAATCAAGGTAACTAGCAGATAGTTTATCATCCACCAGATGCATAACACCATAAGACTCAAATACAAATTATTGTTCACATACTTATGTGAGTGATGGTTTATTCATAATCAAACACACAAAAATAAAACTTTAAAAAAAGAATGATTCAGCCATATGAAAGGAGAGGACGCTACAGTGGAGTCCTAAGAAAAGAACACGAATCATTCTTTGAGTGTGTCTTTTGGGTTGATAAGAGATGATTCTGTTTTCTAGAATTAATTCTACATTGCACTTTAGACAACTTCTTAGCTTCTCTGAAATTACTTGGTTGAAAACTAGCTACTTGACGCTAGGCGTGGCACTGCACAAGAAGGAGTGAAACACTATAAAGGGTGTGGACTTTGTTATTGTGTGGTTCCAAAGAGTATAAGAAAAATTTAAGGTTATATAATAGCAGAGAGTTTTCTTTCCTGAAGGAAGGACCCATCAAACACAACTAGAACAGGGTCCTAGGCTCGTCTCCGCGACTTACACCTGATATGTACCAGCTTCCTGTATAAAAAATTAAAATAGAATCTCAGCATGTTAACACTATCTCCAATGCAAATAATCAATGCAGAAAAATAGACTAATCACATGAAAAGTAAGGGGAAATGTTTAAATATTTAATCGAAACTATGAAATACTTGAAGCCATGACATGATTTGATTTTTATTTGTCAACAATTATCAATAAATACAAGAAGATCATGCTAAAATCAAATGAGATATCTTGACAAGGTAAAAAATAGAAGTAATATCACTTAAGTATTGATGATTTTATAATAGGCAGTAACTATGATTGCTCATGCAAGGAATTTAACAATCATAGTTACTGATCTAAGTCACAATGTATGCAAACCAGTAATCACAAAGCAAAACATTATAGAAGTACAAATGCATCCCACACAAACAACAAAATCATAACTAAAACAAACAATATGCCAAGATACACCATAAAAGATCAGATAAATCATGATGGTACCTGCTTAATCAGTTGCCATCACACAAAACTTAACTTCTGTTCCCTTATTCATTACTTTTTGCCATACTTTGCCGCAAAAGGTTTGAAGCGCATTATCCCCAGAGCGTGCAGTAAAAGTAATGTAATACATAATGCCGGAAACAGCTTGGCAATTAGCCTTGACAAGATGATCAAACTCAAAATTCGCATTCTACATGGTAACAACAACAAAAATAATAATAACAATAATCATTAGTGAATGAGATTATAGACATAAACTAATATCGATAAAGCAAAAACCATCATAGACAATACATTTTGGTTATTGTAGACTTGCAAGGCTTGCTTAGCAAAATCGCTCACGAGTATTATAGCCGGTACTTACTTGACTCACCGAAACGTATGAACAAAGAGGTCGATGATGCTGGTTTTGATCGGAATATATATTTGTACATAGATATACGATGGCATACAAATAAACATGAAAATAGCATTTTTGTAATATAATTATTCTGCAAATATTTTATGTCCGACTGTTTTAAAGTTTCTAACTTTGCAATGTGCTAAGTTTCTTCAAATTGAGAGGTGTCAAAAATTAGATAAAATTGAGGAAGCTATGAATTTGAAGCTGGAAACAATAACAGGAGAGTCAGATTCTAGCTATGGCATACCAATTTAGGATTCAAATACACACTACAATTCACATTCTCATAGAGGAAACTTAGAAAGCAAAGATCTTCCATAATATGTTCTTGCTGCTGGAATGAGAGAAACAAAAAAGTGATGTTATGAACCTTTGGGGTGGTTGGTAAACCATGTGTGGATAAATGTGAGAACAAGACCAAGTGAAGATATGAGTTGTTTGATGCGTTTATATGATCAGCTGGAAGGTAATAATTTTGCAGCCATTGTTTTCTTATGCTTTCACAGAATGTTATTATCACACACACAACTCAAACAAGTCATGCATATCATTTAATAATTCATCATTGTCTATGAAGAATCCTTGATTTGAGGATTGAGCAAGTTGTGTTAGGAGAGACATGTAGCGTTCTATTTCAGTAAATTGTACTCTCATTAGATGTAAATTACAAATTCCAATTCTATATATATTTTCCATCTTTCCCATTCCATTATTTGCATAGCAGCTATCTTTTGTCATGGTAATATTGTTTGCTTGTTGAAGTTTCCAAATATGCAATGTGCTTCAAATTAAAATAATGGAAATCATGAATTTCAGCATCATAATAATAAACAGGAGATGCAAATTCGAAATACTGCATAGGATTGAAATATACTCTGCAATTCACATGCTCATATGAGTGATGTTTTATTATAAAAATCTTAGCAAACACCATATAAATTGATTTAGAAAGTTCATAATGAGCCTGTGACTACAAGCCTGCAACATTGTTAAGTATTAAAGTTTCTAATTATGAATGTGAGCATTGCAATTGACAACAGCAAACAAGAGAATCAGATTCCAGGTACTGCATACAACTTTAGGATTCAAATACAGACCACAGCTTACAGCTCACAAAGTCATACAAGTGATGCTTTATTCATCATCAAACACCTCAAAACTAGAACTGGAAAAGCAAACCATGTGATTATGAAGCTTTAGGGTGGATGGCAAACCATGTCTGGATAAATGTGAGAACAAGGCCAAGTGTGGCAGCCAACAAAGCAATGATGGTCCATGGCGAGCGAAAAAAGGTGTTATAGGCCTCTCCCATCCAAGTCAGAATCTTGATCCTGCCTCGTTTGGACTCAAAATGTGAATGGATTTGGTCTCTGATGTTAGCAAACCACGGCGTCTCAGGCACCAAAATAATGTCCATCTTATTGAACAGATCAGACACTTCTTTGTCACTTGCAAGTTCATTGATAAGTATGCCAGCCAATCTCAGCTCCTTCACGTCCTCCGGCTGGTCAACAAGAGAGCTCAGGAGAACTAAATATGAACTGATCTCAAAGTCGCTGTGAAAATGAGTCATCTCATAGGCTACTAGGTTGAGGAATATATGAGGCATTGTGCCATCCACAACTAGCTCTGGAAGATGTAATATCCCATCTTTGAAGCTGGGATAGATCGAGTTTCCAGCCGAATGTCTTCTCAAACTAATCCCAGCTGCCTTGAGTTCTCGTATGCTTCCAATCCTATACTTTGTAAGGTGCAAGGATCTCCTCTTGATCTTCATCTCGGCCGCCGGAATCTCTTTATGGATTGTGTCGAGGTCTCTCATCAAGAGGGCCCTCCGTAGATAATCTAGAAGATGGACAGGATCCTCTCTGTTTTGATCATAATCTCCCTGGACAACTAGTTTGAGTTCTTGTGCTGCTTCTTGTGTGGTCTTCTTTCCCTTTCCGAGCTCGGGTGCCGTCTTAACACCATGAACTTGAAGGAAGGTGTGGAGGCATTTCTCAAGCCTGGCTTCATCTTTGCAAAAGAGCCTCAGCACTTGAAAAGGAATTTGGTTGTCCATGACAAGAAGATCCTCGTACATCCGCACAAGCTTGTCGACGCTAATCTTTAGTTCTCGATGGGGATCAACTGAGTCTCCTGATTTTTCCAACAAATGAAGTATAGAACATCCATCCACTACTAATAACCATGTGATGAACTCGTACGTGTCTCTCACATCGCCGTAGTAACAAGACATGCTTTGCCATATATCTTCTCCATGCAGCTGACTTATTTCTTCGAGCATTTCTGATTCACGCATTATTGTGTTATATAGATCTTTGAAAGATTGATTAGTGTTACGGATCCGGCCCACCATCCCGGATCCAAGACCGAACCCAACACTGGTTCCCCGGGTCCGACCCGTTCCTCACTTCTAGAAGGCCCGAAAACGGCATTCTCAGACTCCTAACCGACTTTCGAATTCAAACGTCTCCTTTATCTTAGCCAAACAAGATAAGATAAGATATTCTTCATCACCTATAAATAGAGGACTCAAAGTCCCTCCAGGTATTCATTCATTCTGCACACTTTCTACCTCTCAGATCCATTCTGACTTGAGCGTTGAAGTGTCTTTGCAGGTACCACTCCCCATCGCCCCAGTCAAGCGATCCGGCATCCGCCTCGACCCGCAGGTCCCCGATCCACCTCTCAACCCGTACCAGAGACATCTTGTACATTGGCGCCGTCTGTGGGGACCCTGCGCCAACCGGGCCCGATGGGGGACGTCCTAGAGGAGACCCCCTCAAGCCAGGATGACTCTCAACCAATTAACCCGACCCCCGAGCACCGTGAAGTCACAAACCGAGAAAGAATAGCGAGTGCGGTCCAAAACGCAAACAATCACGACGTCACGGACAGACGACATCATGAGAAAGCCAGCGACAAAGCAGCGCAGATCATCCAGGATCTCTGCCTCCGGGTTCAGGAACTCGAAGGCAAGATAACCAACAAAGGAAAACACAACAACGAGCACGGAAGCCACGCAACCTCCAGATCAAGATCTCGCCGCAGTAGATCGCCAAACCGAAGAAACGACAGAAGAAACGGTCGCAGTCCATCACGCGATCGCAGACACGAGACATCACCAGAACGGCGATACAACAAAAAACATAACCGTAGCACCTCTCGAGATCTGAGTTCTCAACACTACTCAGACGAAGATCGGAGGGACCGAAACACCAAGCGCACGAGAAACGACCACATAATAATGGGCGCTACACCCTTTACAGAAAGAATCCTAAGAGCAAAACTCCCCAAAGGCTTCGACAAACCTACTGATATGAAGTACGACGGAACCAAGGATCCCCAAGAACACCTAACGGCTTTCGAAGCCAGAATGAACCTAGAAGGAGCAGCCGACGCGGTCCGATGCAGAGCTTTCCCGGTAACCCTCGCCGGGCCAGCGATCAAATGGTTCAACGCCCTCCCAAACGGGTCCATAACCAGTTTCCACGATATCACACGAAAATTCATGGCCCAGTTCACTACAAGGATCACTAAAGCCAAACACCCCATCAGCTTGCTCGGGGTCACACAAAAACAAGACGAATCCACAAGAAAATACCTCGACCGCTTCAACGACGAATGCCTAACGGTCGACGGACTCACGGATTCCGTCGCAAGCCTCTGCCTGACCAACGGACTAATGAACGAAGATTTTCGCAAACACCTCACCACCAGACCGGTATGGACCATGCATGAGATCCAGAACGTCGCCAAAGACTACATCAACGACGAAGAAGTCAGCCAAGTCGTCGCGGCCAACAAGCGGCAGCACGGCAACAACCAACGCGGCAACTCGGCTTCTCACCATAACGCAACACCCAAAGAGAATCAACGGGACCACCCGAGGCCGACCAACCGGACACCGAGAGTAGGCAAATTCTCCAACTACACACCCCTAACCGCACCAATTACCGAGATATACCACCAAATAGCGGACCGAGGCATCATTCCAAAAGCCCGACAACTCAAGGAAAGGACAGGAGGCAACAAAACCCTCTACTGCGAATACCACCGAGGCTACGGTCACAAAACGCAAGATTGTTTCGACCTTAAAGACGCCCTTGAACAAGCCATACGAGACGGCAAACTCCCAGAATTTACCAAAATCATCAGGGAACCGAGACGCCCGGAGAGAGACAGGTCACCGGAGAGAGAAGGACGTAACCCGAGAACCCAAAAGCGACCCCCAAGAGAAAGTCCAGGAAAAGACCCGACCATCATAGTAAACGTCATCACGGGCAAAGATGCACCATGCAAGTCAAAATCCAAGATAAAAAAGGACCTCCAGGTAATGGCCGTCAGAGACCAAGCCCCAACTCCCGTATCCAACAAAGCAATAACCTTCCTACCCGAGGACTGCCAGCACGGCACCGCAGCCGAAGACGCACCCTTCGTGATCTCGGCGAAAATCGGAACCGGATTAGTCCGAAGAATACTAGTAGACACCGGAGCAGATTCCAACATCCTCTTTCGAGGGGCCTTCGACAAGCTTGGGCTCCGCGACGAAAATCTTCAAACGCACCGCAACGGTGTCACGGGACTCGGGGACAACTTCCTCAAACCGGAAGGCTCCATCACACTCCCCCTCACCATAGGAACCGGTGACAAGAGGAGGACACTCATAGCCGAATTCGTGGTCCTAAAAGACTCCACTGCCTACAATGTCATCCTCGGAAGAAAGACGATCAATGACTTTTCGGCCATCATCTTTACCAAATACCTCCTTATGAAGTTCATAGCGGAGGACGACTCCATCGGGACCATCCACGGAGATCGGGAAATCGCGGCAGAATGCGACAACACCAGCCTGGCTTTACGGAAAAAATCCCGCAACGCAGCCGGGATATTCCTGGCCGACCTAGATGCCCGACAAGACGGCCAACCTAGACCCGAACCAGAAGGCGACATGGAGAAGCTGCAAATAGGACAGATCAAGGACGAATACACCTTCATCAACAGGAACCTCCCTTATGACCTAAAAGAAGACCTTTCCCAATTTTTAAAACAAAACAGAGACCTGTTCGCTTTCACTCCAGCCGACATGCCAGATGACGAGCCCAAAAAACCTACGCGACGTTCAGAAGCTCACCGGCCGACTGACAGTCCTATCTCGCTTTCTCGGAGCATCAGCCCAAAAAGCAATCCCCTTCTTCAAACTAATGAAGAAAGGAGCCCCCTTCATATGGAAAGAAGAGTGCGAAGCGGCATTCCAACACTTCAAGGAAACCCTGGCGGAACCACCAATCATCGCCAAACCCCAAACAGGGGAAACCCTGTACTTATACCTCTCCATAACGGAAGAAACACTCGCGGCGGCACTCATCCGAGAAAACAAGAAAAAGGAGCAAAAACCTATATACTTCACAAGCAAAGTCCTACAAGACGCAGAGACCCGCTACTCGCGCCTAGAAAAACTAGCCTTTGCCCTCCTCACGGCGTCCCGACGCCTGCGGCAATATTTTCAAGCCCACCCCGTAACGGTTCGAACCGACCAAGCAGTCAAACAGGTACTACAGAAGCCCGACCTAGCGGGTAGAATGCTAGCATGGTCCGTCGAACTATCCCAATTCGACATCAAGTTCGAACCCCGATACGCAATCAAAGCACAGGCCATGGCCGACTTCATCGCAGAGATGACCCCAGGAAACACCCCCCCGAGGCATGGAAACTACACGTCGACGGCTCCTCGAACGTCACTTCCAGAGGCGCCGGTGTCATTCTGGAAAGCCAAAACGGCGTCGTGATCGAACAATCAGTCCGATACGATTTCCCGGTCTCAAACAACCAAGCAGAATACGAGGCCCTCCTGGCAGGCCTAACCCTAGCCAGCGAAGTCGGGGCAAAAGTCCTGGAGATCAACACGGATTCGCAAGTAGTCAGTTCCCAAATCAACGGAGACTACCAAACGCGAGATCCCCTACTACAACAATACCTCGCCAAGGTCAACAAACTAAAAGAAGAATTCGACCAGGTAATCATACAGCACGTCCCCAGGGAAAGAAACGCCAGAGCCGACCTCCTCTCCAAACTTGCTAGCACCAAGCCAGGACACGGCAACAAATCGCTAATCCAGGAGGTCGTCAAAACGCCGTCCGTATCCTTAACAGCCGACACCCACCTGACACACTCCCACCACAAATCATGGACCTACCCCATCCTACAGTACCTCCTCAACAGGGAACTGCCCGAAGACCCTAAAGAGGGAAAACGAATAAAAAGGGAAGCCGCCGGTTATACGGTCGTCGCAGGACAACTATACAAACGCGGATTCTCGCAACCCCTGCTCAAATGCGTCGAGCCCGGGAGCACGGAATACATACTCCGCGAAATCCATGAAGGCTGTTGCGGCCACCACGTCGGAGGTAAAACCCTTGCCCAAAAAGTCATCCGCGCCGGCTACTTCTGGCCCACGATCATCCGGGACTCCATGCAACTAGTGAAAAACTGCGATAAATGTCAACGGCACGCCAACATCCACCAAGCCGCCCCGCATCAGCTCAGCATCATATCGGCAGAACGGCCATTCGGCACGCGCCTTCATCGTCTCCTCGGTAGCAGCAATTGCATCCTTAGCATCGGCCAACAGTTCCGTTTTCTCCCTCTTCAATGTAGCAACCTCGGCATTTAGAGCCTCCGTCTCAGCAAGAAGTACGGCAGCCCGGGAACCCGCATCGGAAGCCTTGCGCCGCTCCTCGCCCAGCTGAGAAAGGAGTGAAGTCTCAACCTCGGAAAGCCGGAGAATCTCCGCCCCAGCTTCCTCCAAAGACTTCACCGCCTTCCCCCTCGCAATCTCGGCAGCATCGAGCTCCTCCTTCAACTTAGCCACCTCGGCCTGAGATTGGCGAAGCTTCTTATCCAATAAACCAACCTGAGCCATCACAGGCTCAGCCTTCCGAACAACAACAGCAGAGCGAAGGAGAGCACGATACACCGACTTAGCCTGGAACGAGACATCACAGCCATCAAAATAAGGCTCCGTGCCGGGCATCAAATGCTGATCAATAAAACCAGGAGCATCAAAACGACGATCCATCACACTTGGCACCAAACCCTCCTCAAAAGTCTCGCTGCTCGGGTCCTCGGGCCTCTTTCTCTTCCGAGAAGCCTCGGCAGCCGACACTACCACAACCTCAGGAGAGTTCACATGGCCAGGGGAAACTTGAACCTCTGCCCGAGCAGCCGAGGAAATCACCTCCTGGGAAACCGGTTGGGATTCCACGGCAGGATTGGAGACAGGGGTAGAAGGAGACGAGGATCCCTCCTCCCGACCCATCGCCGCCTTCAACCTAGCCAGAGAAGTCAGCCCACCAGCCATCTCAACTGAAAGAAATAAAAAACAGGATTACAAAAAGGCAAGAATAGAACATACGAAATCGGGAAAAGAAGACAAAGCACACACCGATATACGCCCGACAAGCCTCGGGATCCCCCATGACGTCCCGAGGATTCAACGGACGCTCACCAAATAAATGCCACAAAACATTGGCAACGTCCTTATCCTCCGGGGACAAGCCATCGTAGGTAAATTTAGTTAGAACCGACGGGCCAGCCTGGAAATTCCAATACGTCGGAAACCGACGAACGCCCTCCGGCGACAGCCAGAACGGATGGTGCCCCTGGACAGGACGCACCTTAAAATACTCCCATTTAAAACCATGAAAAGAATCCTCAAATAAACCAAAAATACGGCGATGAGGCTGAGCCCGGAAGGACATATACCCCTTCTTATGCTTCCCCTCCTTAGTCGGAAGAGTGCATAAGAAAAGAAAAAGAAAAACAGGAACAGAAGCCGGAAGGTCGAGATACCGGCACACCAACTCAAACGACCGCACAGCAGCCCAGCTGTTTGGGTGAAGTTGAGACGGCACCACGGAACACCGATTCAACAGATCTTGAACAAACGGCGAGAAGGGAAGTCGCACGCCAAGCCGAGTGAACATCGACTCGTAAACCCACATCCAATCCGGAACGGTGGGAGAATGCAGATTCAAGTAACAAACGCGCTCGTCGGCATCCGGGAGGACGAGCTCATACCGCCCCTCCTCATCACCACCGCCACAGATGGCCCCCTGATCACGGAGCCGTTGAAGGTCGCCCTCCGTCATCCGCGACGGAACGCCCCATACATCACTAGTCACCCAACCATAACGATTGGGAACGCCCCTGGAAGGGGCTACTGGAGCCCTCACACCCTCATTTCTCCGCCATTGCATACCTAAAACAGGGAGGAGCACCACCATCAGCCTACTAACCCTAGACAGAAGCAAGACAAAAACCTACACACCACTACCAAACCAACGCGGCGGTACACCGCCATCACCAAATGAATACGGCGGTGCTCGACCCCTCCAAAAACTCAAACAACCACCCCCCCAAAAGAGACTAGTTCAACGCAAAACTAAAAACAGGCAGAACAATGCATTGCAAAAAACAGAGCAGCATTCACAAAATAACAGGAAAAACGAAACGCGCTAACCTGGAAATGCAGAAAGAACACTTGAGGAAGCTCGAAAAGCAGAAGCAGCAAGCAAAAACCAAAAAAATGAAAGATCACAGAGAAAGGAGGGGACTTTCTGTTCAGAGAGAAATTCTTCAGAAGAGAATGGAAAAAGGAAAAAGAAAGGGAAACGAGCGAGGGAACTGAAATAAAAATCCAAAACGGTTTCAAAGAGAAGGGTGAACTGACACAATTACCCCTAGGCACAGTTAAAGCTAGTGGGGGCAGAAAAGGGAAAACGTCCCTTCACATTTAATGACCCTCCCTCGAAAAAAGAAACTAATAAAGCATCGAAGAACGCAACAGACACGGCAGAAGCGGAGGAGTCTCGTCAAACCAAAAAACGGTCAGGCGAACCCCCCAGCGAAACCAGAACCAAGGCACCGACCTCCCTCCAGAAAACAAACGAACTCCCAAGACAAACCGAAGCCCACGGACAGGCATCGCGCCTTTCAAGCGATGGACCGACCTTGTTCGCTCCCCCGCTGCGGGGGCAACTGTTACGGATCCGGCCCACCATCCCGGATCCAAGACCGAACCCAACACCGGTTCCCCGGGTCCGACCCGTTCCTCACTTCTAGAAGGCCCGAAAACGGCATTCTCAGACTGTGGGAATTTTTTCTCACACGAATCCCGGCTGCATTGAGTTCCCGGATGGTCCCAATCCTATACTTCCTGAGGTGCAAGGATCTCCTCTTGATCTTCTTGTGGTTGATAGCTTTGTAGAATGTGTGTTGGTCTCTCGTTAAGAGGGCCCTCCGCAGATAATCTAGAAGATGGACAGGGTCCTCATCATAATCTCCATCCACTGCTACCTTCACCTCTTCATTCTCTCTTTTCTTTCTCGGAAGCTTGGGTGCCGTCTCAACCTGAATACCATGAACTTGAAGGAAGTTGGAGAGGCATTTTTCAAGCCTGGCTTCATCCTGACACAAGAGCCTAAGTGATTGGAAAGGAAATTGGTTGTCCAAAATAAGCAGATCCTGGTGCACCCTCACAAGCTTGTCAATGCTAATCTTCAGCTCTTGCTCTGGATCAACTGAGCTCTCTGATTTTTCCAGCAAGTGAAGTACACAGCATGCCTCCACTATGATATGATCTGCGTATATGGTTGGTGCATCATATAATTTTTGCCACATAGGTTTCAGTAACCATCTTTTCATTCTGTTGTCATCACAGATTTCCCTAAATAAATCTTTAACGTTTAGATTAGTATCCTTAAGATACATTGCTGCCCATGCTTCCTTATACTGCTCTCCTTGTGTTGTTTTTGGATTAAACACACCAAGTGAAAACATCTGTGGCTTGTAATATCTATCAAACTCCGGCTTTTCGGCCATGTACTTTGGAACTCTTTGTATTTTAGGCCTTGAAACTCTGTTACCGGCTCTAGTTAATTGCTTCTCCGATTCTTCTATTCTCTCACACAGATCACTTGCCCACTCGGTAAAGACGGAATCATCTGCCTCCATTGTTGCTACTTGCTCTCTTTGTGCACACCAGAGTAGTCCCAATGGTTTTATGAGAAACCAAAACCATTGTTTAATCTCTGAATTCTATGGTTGACTCTTGTAGGCTAGTAGGGCCACTATTGTTGTTATAAATAATAAATAAATCATAAAAATAAGACTTAGGAATATAATTATCATCTTGTAGTGTCCTTTTGTCTGTCTTAAAGATGTTTAAAAAAAAAGAAGAAATAAACACGACCTATAGCCTATGAACTTTGAAGAGAGACATGTAGTGTTGTTTTGAACTCTGAAAGAAAAGTATATGCTCTATTTCTATGAATTTTCATCCCCTTGTAATTTATGAATGCCAATTCTATATGTTTTCACCTTCTTGATTATATGTCTAGTTTAGTTAAATGGTACTAATGTTTGCTCGGTCAACATAAATTCTGACACAAATAAAAGTATACTCAGATATATTTTGAAGGAGATGAGTAAATTTCTATAATAGTCCCTGAAATTCACGGAATTACCAATTTGGTTTTTGAAGTTCCAATTTTACTATAGTGATCCATAGATTGAGCTCCGAGTACTATAATGGTCCTTACACTTATTTCCGGTGATGACTCACCTGTTTCAGTACTGACGTGGCTATCATGTGCCACGCTGTCATCTATCAAATGCAAGCACTGAAAAACCTTTGCATAATATAAGTAGAATCATTCAAGTTCTGTAGAGCAAATCCAAATAAAGCATCAAATCTTTTAGGTAATCAAACAAGTGATCAAGATGCGTCAAAATTTAGAAGAATAAAAACAAATCAAGGCAACTAGCAGATAGTTTATCATCCTTAAAATAAGCAAGAGAGTTATATTCCAGCAGACGCATAACAGCATAAGACTCAAATACAAATTATTGTTCACATACTTATGTGAGTGATGGTTTATTCATAATCAAACACACAAAAGTAAAACTTAAAAACTAAAAAAAAAAAAAAAAGAATAATTCAGCCATATGAAAGGAGAGGACGCTGCAGTGGAGTCCTAAGAAAAGAACATGAATCATTCTTTGAGTGTGTCTTTTGGGTTGATTAGAGTTGATTCTGTTTATTCTCTGTTTTGGAAGGAAAGGATTATATATGCAGACACTGTTTTCCGATGCTTTCACTGAATTGTAAGACTACTTACACATAGATATCAAACAAGAAACCATGCATAGTGTTTTATTTCTTGCATGGGACAAGACAATTTCTTGTAGTTTTATAGAATGAATAATTGGTGTGAGGATCTTCAAAATTGTACTCTCAAGTCTCAACAAGTTTGTCAAGAGAGACGTGTAGTGTTGTTTTCAACTCTGAAAGAAAAGTATATATTTCCTCTAGTTCCGTGAATTTTCATCAAGTAAAATTGGAAGTTCATACAAATCCATTTTTCAATAATATTTTGGAGTTTTAGTTTAAAACTATTTTATGTGATTATGCTTTTAGACCGTCTCCCTTATTATTACTGGGAAATTTTTTTACTTATAGGTTCTAGAGAGAGCATTTGAGGAATGTGACAATGATCTAGATGCTGCCATCAAGAGGCTGAACGAGCTTTGCTTGGGGACTACTGATGGAAATACTGGAACTGCTGAAGAACCACAAGTTGCTATGCTTAGACATGTGTTTGGTCATAACACTATGGGAGAGGATGAAACTTGCTATGCTTAGACATGTGTTTTATGATTTTCTTTGAATAAACATACATTGCATGCTGAAGATTATGCTTAACAGTAACTTTTTATATCCTATTTCGGAGGTTTAACCTGTATAATTTATCATTAGCTGTTCTCTTTTCAGGAGAATTTGTTGCTAAAGGAGCAAATTAAGGTGCTGATTAAGGAAAGAAATTCTTTTAAAAATGCATTTAGAATCCAGCATGAGCGTTTTTCTGATTATGATGAAAAGAACCAAGAGTTGCAGCATTTGAAGCAGTTAGTATCTCAATATCAAGAACAGATCAGAACTCTTGAGGTGAGTATTAACTTTATCTCTGTTTCACACTAATCTCATTATTTCATTTAAATTTCTTTGATAACATGCCTTTGTATATTCTAATATAACCTTGAGTTATTTTGTTGGTAGGTGAACAACTATGCTTTGGCAATGCATTTGAAGCAAGCTCAACAGAGCAACCCCTTTCCAGGGCATTTCCCTCCTGATGTCTTCTAATTGCACAATGCAAATATTAGGAATATGTCATAATAAAGCCACCAAAGTAGCTGAATTTTTTTTCGTTGGGTCTAAGGTTCTGTCATTATTAGTTTCTGAGGGGGAAGGTAGGAATTGCATTCCATATGCTGTCAACCCGGCTTATAGTTATAATTTGATGTTGTAAGATGTTTTCAGTTAATTCAATTATCGCGGTTTCATTATTCCATTTTGTTGTCTTTTATTTTACGTTTGGCTTTTAATTGTTAGCACTGAGCAAGAAGCATATTTTGCTCTTAGAGCAGCTTTCTCTCCAATATTGTTCATAAATAAAACATGTTGTTTGACTGTTGAGCATTGCACTTATTCATGCAACGTTTTCACTCGCATTTACTTAAATTCTTAGAAAATTTAAACTAAAAATCTCCATCTCGTTATTGTAAGCCAGCTCCTCGTTCAATTTAAATTTTAAAAAATTATCAAAAGAAACGAACCATGGTTATGTGCTCAATTTGTTCTAGCTTGTAGCAGCGAATAATTGAGGCATACCATTTTAAAATTTTGCCCATTCATTGCTCTCCTGTATCTCTCTTCCTATGCAAACTTCTCTAAATCTTATTATCTATCGAATGCAAGCATTGAAAAACCTTTGCATAATATTTCACAGGCCAATGGTGATACCACAAAAAAGTTGTTCTTTACAAAATATAGAGAATTAAGTAAGATGCTTAAGGATAGATGTTTGGTTAAATTTAGGTAAAACATTAACTTGGTAGCATTTTTCTTAAAATTGTTTCCCTCCAAATTTAAACCCAAACTCAAATATAGATAAATCCACATGCTCGAATAATGTTTTATTCATCATCAAGAACATATAGCAAACTAGAAAAAGCAAAAGATCGTCCATAATATTGTGTTGATTCTGCTTTCTAGAATTAATTCTACATTGCACTTGAGACAACTTCTTGGCTTCTCTGAAATTACTGGGTTGAAACTAGCTCCTTGACGCTAGCAGGAACGAAGCACTGAGATTATGGCTATCTTAGTTTGTTGTTGAAAGAAAGGATAACATATGCAGACACTGTTTTATAATGCTTTCACCAACTTGTAAAGCTACTTACACAGATATCATACAAGACAATTTCTTGTAGTTTTTATAGAATGAATAATTAGCTTGAGGATCTTCAAAATTACTGTTAGCAAGCTTGTCAAGAGAGACATGTAGCATTGTTCTCAACTCTGAAAGAAAAGTATATGCTCTATTTTGTGAATTTTCATTAGGTGAAATATAAGTAATTGGAATTTCCGATAACTCTTTTTTCTCCCCCTCTTAACAGTGGAATTTTTGAAGTGTGTTTAGTTTTGTACTAGTATTTTTACCCGTAATAACGGACATATAAATTTTTTAAAATTATGGTCCACTTTGTTCCGACAATATAGATTATGCATAGCACAAAAGATTTATAAAATTAAACTACTTTTACAAAAAAAAGTTGTAGGTTGACAAAAGTCTCTGACTAAAAAGACTAAAGTATCAGCAGATAAAAAATCAAATGATAAGTTTTTTAGTTGTTATTTTTATATGAAAAAGTCTAATTTTTTTATTAATAATTAATTTTAACATTCGTTATCTAAAATTTAAAATAATTTAACGTGTATACTTTTACATTTAATTAGGTGTTAACTATTAAGTCTATTGCACAAATAAAAATAATTAATTTTTATACTTGCTATTTAAAAATAATATTTTTTCTTTATGTATATAAAAATATAATTATATATTAGCATAAAAAAATTATACTGATAGTTATAAAATTAA
>NC_029793.2:1665421-1691370 GCF_000816755.2 Arachis ipaensis | reverse complement strand
AGATAGAAAAAATAGAGAATGAGAAAAAAGAGAGAAAGATAAAGATGAAGAATGAGAGTGAGAGTGAGACTTTGTTAATTTTGAAAGAAAAAATTTTATTTTAAATGTAAAAAAATATCGGATGACAAATTTTGATTTGTCAAATTACTAATATAAAATATAAATTATATAGAGAGCAAAAATAGTAGAGAGAAATAGAAAAATGGAGAGAGGTCGATGAAAGAATTTAGTAAGGGAGTTTATTAATTTTGAAAAAAAAATATTTTCTCTTAATTTTAATAAGAGTAGTGTCATGTGACACATTTGATTATTAAATTAGATAGTAATATATGATATATAATATAGGTATATTTCAATTTCAATTTTAATTTCAATGCAATTAAAGAATGTCATGTTGCACATTTTGATTGTCGAATTAGTAATTAGTCATTGATAATGATATATAAAATAAATAGAGTGGTTGAAAGAATGAGAGAAATAGAGAAATAGAGAAAGGAAGAGGGAGGAGGGGAGAACAGAGAACTCTTTAGAGGGAAAGATTTGATTTCAATTGCAATGAAGAAGTGACATGTGGCACATTTTTGTTGTAAAATTAGTAAAGAGAAGGGAAGAATTCTTTAATTTTGGAGGAAAAATTTGATTCCAATTGCAATGAGAGAGTGACATATGGCACATTTTGATTGTAAAATTAGAGATCTATGATGCAAGGACACTGACACGGATACATGACACGACACGACACGGGACACGTCGACACGTGAATTTTAAAATCTTATATGACACGTGGACACGCATACATAAAAAATATAAAGTATTTTTTAGATAAATCGTAACGATATTTTGATATTTTATTGATATTAAAATATAAATTAAAATTTTTAAATATTTTTAATGTCTTATTTTAATTATATCAAGTATTTAAAATATTTTTTTTGTTTTAATAAATAATAATATATACTATATCTAAATTTATTTTAAGAATATAGAGACATGCTACACATACAAATCTTTTTGGCATACAAGTTTATACAAGTTAACCCTAACTTAATAAAATTCACTTTTATAATGCAAGAAAGACGAAGAAGAATTTTGAATTATACAAAACTTATCAATACATATACACCAAAAAATTTTAAATAATACAATATAAATGACTTGTATAAACTTGTATGTGTAAATAACTTGTATGTGAAGAATAATTCTAAGAATATATGTTAAAAATAAGACTGGACACGCTGACACGTGATGGTATTTAGGAGTGTCTAAACATGTCCGGAAAAGAATCTTTTATTTTTTATTAAGACATGAATGGACACAGTAGATACGCGTGTCGGACGAGTGTCGGCGAATGTCGTATCCGAAATGTGTCCGACACGCAGACACAACAACTCAGCAAAGTGTTCGTGGTTCGTTGTTAGAGTCCTTAGAGATATATAATAAATTTGCAAATGTGGATTAGTATTAATGTGAATGTAATTATAGGATTGATTTTGATCAAAATTCGTCTAGTAACTATAGTATTGTATGCACATAAAAAATATAAAATAAACTAGTAATCTTTAGATTGTCCATGATAAGCAAATCCTTGTGCAGCCTTAAAAGATTGTCCATGCTAATGTTTAGATTTCGATGCGGAGAAAGTTGTTTGTATTTTAGGCCTGGAAGCGTGCTTAACTTGTCTGTTTAATTGCTTTTCGGCTTCTTCTAGTCCCTTCAGTTCTCATTCTAACCAAGAGAATACCACATACTCTTATGAAAGGAGAAGAAAAGAACATGAATTATTCTTTGAGTGTGTCTTTTGAGTTGATTATAGCTGATTCTGTTTTCTAGAATTAATTCTTCATTGTACTTACACATAGATATCAAACAAAAAATTATGCGTATTGTTTTATTCGTTGCACGTGACAAGGCAATTTCTTGTATAGCTTTTGTAGAATGAATAATTGGTTTGAACATCTTCAAAATTACTCTTACCAAGTTTGTCTAGAGAGACATGCAGTGTTGTCTCAACTCTTACAATTACAAACGCCAATTTTACGTTTTCTTCTCAATTATTGATGATGGTAGTAATGTTTGCTTGGTGAACATAAATTCTGTCATTAATAAGAGTATATTGAAATCTTGAAATAATAATTTAACTGAAGCATTTAAGGTTACGTAGAGATTATTTGGTATCGATGTGATTTTGATCAAAATTGGTTTAGTATCAATATCAGTATATCACCATGATTGATATTAAAAAATAGTATATATATACTAATAGCTTATTAATATTGAATAACATTTATGTCACAAGTATGCATTGTTAGACGATGATAATCAAAATCAAGTTGGAAAGCTAATTTAAAAAAAAAAAAAACATAATTAATCCTTGATATCTTGGCATATAGATATAATATAAGTGGAATCATTCAAGTTCTATGAAGCTAGCTAATCCAAATAAACAATTGAAATCTTTTTAGATAATCAAACAAATGATTAAGATGGATAACAGGATAATATTCAAATACAAATTATTGTCCACATACTCATCATGCAATGTGAGTGATGGTTTATTCATAATTAAACACACAAAAGTAAAAAAAATTAAAAAAAATTAAAAAATGTTCCATAACATTGTTTTATTTAGGAAGCTTTAGGATGGATGGCAAACCATGTCTGGATGAATGTGAGAACAAGGCCAAGTGTGGCAGCCAACAAAGCAATGATGGTCCATGGCGAGCGAAAAAACGTGTTAGAGGCCTCTCCCATCCAAGACAACATTCTGATCCTGCCTCGTTTGGACTCAAAATGTGAATGGATTTGGTCTCTGATGTGAGCGAACAATGGTGTCTCAGGCACAAGAATGCTGTCCATCTTATTAAACAGGTCGGCCACTTCCTTGTCATTGGCAAGTTCGTTGATAATTATGCCGGCCATTCTCAGCTCCTTCACATCCTCCGGTTGGTCGATGAGAGAGCTCATGAAGACTAAAAATGAGCTGACCTCGAACTTGTTGCGAAAATCAGGACACATCTCATAGGCTACAAGGTTGAAGAATATATGAGGTGTTGAGCCATCTACTATGAGTTCAGGAAGCTGCAGCATCCCATCTTTGAAGCTGGGGTACACTGAGTTGTTGTGGGAATCTTTTGTCACACGAATCCCAGCTGCCTTGAGTTCCCGGATGGTCCCAATCCTGTACTTCCTGAGGTGCAGGGATCCCCTCTTCATGAAAATAAAATTGAAAGCTTTGTAGAATGTGTGTTGGTCTCTCATTAAGAGGGCCTTCCGCAGATAATCAAGAAGATGGACGGGGTCCTCATCATCATCTCCATCCACTGCTACCTTCACTTCTTCATTCTCTCTTTTCTTTCTCGGAAGCTTGGGTGCTGTCTCAACCTGAATACCATGAACTTGGAGGAAGTTGAAGAGGCATTTTTGGAGCCTTTCTTGGTCCTCACACAAGAGCCTGAGTAATTGGAAAGGAAGCTGGTTGTCCAAGATAAGCAGATCCTGGTGCAACCGTACAAGCTTGTCCATGCTAATCTTGAGCTCTTGCTCTGGATCAACTGACAAGTCTGATTTTTCCAGCAATTCTAGAACACAACATCCATCCACTATCAAACTAGCTGCGTGCAACCGATGCCTATCGTATAATTTCTCCCACATCGGTTTCGGTGACCATGTGTCCTCCACATGGAGTTCCCTACATATATCTTCAAGCTTTAGGTTAGTACGCTTAAGATACATTGCTGCCCATGCGTTCTTATACAGCTCTCCTTGCTCAGTTCTATGAAACTCACCAAGTGAAATGATCTGTGGCCTGTAATATCTGTGAAACTCAACCTTTTCAGCCATGTATGCTGGAATTCCTTGTATTTTAGGCCTTGAAACTTTGTTACCTTCTCCAGTTAATTGCTTCTCGCATTCTTCTAATTCCTCATACCGATCATTTGCCCACTCGGTATAGAGGGATTGTTTGTCCTCCGTGGACTCCATTGTTGGATGCATACTATCGAGTAGGTGGGTTGAGGTGAGAAAACAAATGACTCTTGAGTGTGTTTGGTTGTTTTACAATCTAGTTAAGTCGGTCTTTGATTTTCTGTTTCTTAATTAACCAAAATCATTATGGTGTAAGTTGGGGACCCACACTTTAAAACAAAAGGAAACAAAATAATATAAACAAGTAGTGGCTTATAGTCATGGGCAATAAAAAGGAGAGAAAAAGATAAATAAGTCATTGATCTTTTGATTTTTTAGACATTTAAGTTTTTAAGGATTTAAAAATACATTTAATTTTTTGGCATTTTTAAAACTTAGACATATCGATCCCTCATACAACACCTAAGAAAATTTTTTAAATGGGACAAATTGGATCTAGGGATTGATGTGTCCAAATTTTAAAGAAGTCAATAACTTAAATATATTTTTAAATTTTTAGAGATTTAAATGTCCGAGAACCAAAAAATCAAGAATCTATTTGTCATTTTTTCTAAATAGAAAAAGTAGAAAGAGAGAAGATAGGGAGTCTTTCGTTTGAAAAAAAAAAACACAATGAGTGAGGGAGAAGAACTCAACCAAGAGGAGAAGAAATTGGAGGAAAGTGAGGGTTCAATTTGGTTTCATTAAACTGAATCTTAGTTTTTCCCAACATAAGGTAATTGACTAATTGTTTAAACTAGAGTGAGACCCGCGCAATGCGCGGAGAGGTAGATTATTTATATTATATAGTATATTTTAATAAATGTTATATTAAATTTAAGGAATTTTTGACAATTAGTATAAGAGATTAAGAAATGAAGAGTAGTAAGAGTCTTAATATGTATAAGTTGTAGAATTTGAATATTTGTAACTGAAATTTTTTATAATTATTATTATTATGACACTTTTAATGTATGTTTATTGTATTTAATTAGTAGTTGATGTTTCAATTGAATAATAATAGATAAGAGTTTTTTGTTTTAATTTTTTTAAAACATTTTACTAAATAGTGATTGGTTGATTTTCATCTAGCAATTTTGGGTATTAACTCTTCCCATCTGTCATTACCACTGCAAATCATTTTACAACAAAGAGAATAAGATATGGTCAAAGAATGATAATCCATTCTAAGTAAATTGTGGAAGCAATACTGCACATGTGGAATAACAATTTGAAAAAAAGTAACACGTAAATGTAAATTGTGGAAGAAGTACTCCACATGTAAAATAACAATTTATAATTTAATGATGAAATATTGCAATCGATAGTATATAGGGAGCAATAATTTTAAAAGCACAATAATTTTGGTTGTGAGTGTTGGACAAAACCGTTTACAAAAGAGGAATACATAAACTTGTGCTACTTGCAATGAGTTCATAATTAAAATGTTATTATTTATAACAAATAAATAAAGCTATTGAAAATGATATTGAACAATGAAAAGAGTCGGCAAAGTTGAAAATCTTTAGGAAGATACCTGAGACAAATTTCCTACGTTGGTGGCGCCGAATGGTGACGTTGGTCTGAGACCTAGAATCGAGCTCTGGAGAACCGTTTACAAAAGAGGAATACATAAACTTGTGCTACTTGCAATGAGTTTACAATTAAAATGTTATTATTTATAACAAATAAATAGGGCTATTGAAAATGATATTGAACAATGAGAAAAGTAAACGGCAAAGTTGAAAATCTTTAGGAAGATACCTAAGACAAATTTTCTACGTTGGTGGCGTCGAATGGTGACGTTGGTTTGAGATCCAGAATCGAGCTCTGGCAGGAAAACCACAAAAGGAGGAATGGAGTTTGCCCTGGTTTCTGCAATTTATGCAATGCGGCTCCGCCAGAGATGGACATCGCGATGTACAATTTGTTTTGAAGAAAAAACAATGGCTCATGGGACCGGAAGAGGACGGAGGAAATCGGATGGGACCGGAAGAGGATGGAGGGAATATGATCTTGGTATGGAGAGGTGTTAAGAGGGTGAGGGTTTGAGAAAGGTAATAAGCTCTTTGGTTTTGAGAGCTTTTTGTCGGGGTAAATGTTAATTTGTGTTTTTGTTGTTTTAGAAATAAGGATTGATTTGGAAAAAGTTAATTTGTTGGTTTTTATTGTGTTTTTACTTGTTTTTTGTGTTTTTTTATGTGAAAATAAAAGTTGATTTGACAAGATTTGAGTGGTGGATTTTAAAATTTTGCCAAGTAAGCGTTGGTGCTAACATGACGTTAGTAGAAGAAGAGAAATAACTTAGAAGAGATGTGGATAAACCTATGTACCTACTTTTATATATTAAGAATAGATGAGGCTTCTTTAAAGGCATGGTGAATTTCATATTCATTCCTATGAGGATTTAAATATATGTATGTGTCATTTTTTTAAGCTTGCAACTTGCACCTTCTCACTAGCACTATAGCAAGTTCGATCCATCCAAGCCTCAATCAAATTTGATATGTTTTCCTCCGAATTCTATGGTTGACTATTGTTAGTTATCAATAATAATTAAAGAAATCATAAACGTAATACTTAGAAATATAATTATCTAGTTGTGTTTTCATCTTGTATTTTGCTTCTGTCTGTCTTAAAGATATTTAAAAAATAAAAAATAAACAAATCTGACATATAGTATTTGAACTTCCAATATATTAGCAAACCTTACTAAAAGAAAATTCTGTAAAAGGTTATCTAATGAAATCAGAATTGTTTAACTTGTACTAATGTAAGTCGTGTGCATATCATTTATCATGGTAATATGATATAGTGGAAGCTAATGTTTGCTTGGTGAAGTTTCCGATTTTGCAATGTGCTTCAAGTGAGTACTCATTCCTGTGACAAGATAATTTATGATTTATGGGTTCTGCTTCACTCAATTTCAACTAGATCCTTCTGATTTTTTCATAATAAAAATTGGAAATTATGAATTTCAGCATCATAATAATTAACAGAAGAATAAGATTCCAAAGACTGCATAGCAATTTGGGATTTAAATACACACTGCAATTCACATACTCATATGATGACTATATGAGTGATGTTTTATACATCATTAAGCACACACAACATTAAAACTTAACAAGCAAAAGATTTGATATGATCCTGCCTCGTTTGGACTCGAAATGCAAATGGATTTGGTCTCTGATATTAGCAAACCACGGTGTCTCAGGCACCAAAATAATGTCCATCTTATTGAACAGATCAGACACTTCTTTGTCACTTGCAATTTCATTGATAAGTATGCCAGCCAATCTCAGCTCCTTCACGTCCTCCGGCTGGTCAACGAGAGAGCTCAGAAGCACTAAATATGAACTGATCTCGAAGTCGCTGTGAGAATGAGTCATCTCATAGGCTACTAGGTTGAGGAATATATGAGGCATTGTGCCATCCACAACTAGCTCAGGAAGATGTAATATCCCATCTTTGAAGCTGGGATAGATTGAGTTTCCATCCGAATGTCTTCTCAAACTAATCCCAGCTGCCTTCAGTTCTCTTATGGTTCCAATCCTATACTTTGTAAGGTGCAAGGATCTTCTCTTGATCTTGATCTCGACACGAATCTCATTATGGATTGTGTCGAGATCTCTCATCAAGAGGGCCTTCCTTAGATAATCTAGAAGATGGAGAGGATCATCATCTCCCTGGACAACTAGCCTGTGTTCTTCTTTTCTTTTATAAGCTTGGGTGCCCTCTTAATACCATGAACTTGAAGGAAGTTGAGAAGGCATTTCTCCAACCTGGCTTCATCTTTGCAGAAGAGCCTCAGCACTTGAAAAGGAATTTGGTTGTCCATGACAAGAAGATCAAGCTTGTCAACACTAGCCTTTAGTTCTCGCTGTGGATCAACTGAGTTTCCTGATTTCTCCAACAAATGGAGTATAGAACATCCATCCACTATTAATAACCATGTGATGAACTCGTTCGTGTCTTCCACATGGGTGCAGTATTGCCATGTCTCTTCTTCATGCAGTTGACTTATTTCTTTGAGCAGTTCTGATTCACGGATTATTGTGCTATATAGATCTTTGACAGATTGATTAGTATCCGTAAGATACATGGTTGTCCAAGCTTCCTTGAATGGCTCTCCTTGGAGATGTTGTCGTCTTGCTAGATGAACCGGGCCAATTGCAATGAGCTGTGGCAAGTAATATCTTCTAAATTCAGCTCTTTCAGCCATGTACTCGGGAGTTCTTCGAATTCTAGAATTTGAAATATTGGTAACATCTCCGACTAATTTTGCCCTCGATTCTTCTGCTCTCTTCCATTGCATTTCTATCCAATATGGTAAGGCATATTCTTCCTCCTCAGAGTCCATTGTTGAATGCACAATATGGAGTAGTAGGTAGGTTATGCAGGGGAAAAGGAGTGTGAATGATTTATGAATGCTTTCTTTCTACTCATTTTGCTTTCTAAGTCAACCACCCTCAAAGTCTTTGATTTTTTCTTTTTCAAAGCAGCATGTCACTTGCTTTGGATCCCTTGTCATCTTCTAAAAAATTACCAAATTTTATATTCAATCAATTAACTTCCCACTAGCAGGTCAAATCCATCTAAGGTTTTGATAATATTTTCTACGTTTACCAGCCAATTCTGGGGTTGGCTTACATGTTTTAGTGAACTTTTTTTTAACACATTATTACGTTGAAAAACTCTTATTATTGTGAATATTATTGCAAAATAAATAAATAAATAAAGAAGTATATGAGAAAAGTGTTCCTTCCATAGATGCTAAAGCAAATTAGAGTCATACATAGGTGGGTACAGTTTGATGAAACGGATGAGATCTACTAAGGACATTATGGTGGCAATTGATAAATAGATTTATCACTATAGCTTCTAAGCTGATAAGCTTAGGATAGTTTTTGACACTTATACATGACTACATATTCTCCTGTGGACCTGCTTCAACACTATATGAGTAAGTTTTTCCCCCCAAAAAAAATCAGCTAGGTGCACAAGCATCCTGCATTAACACAGAGTCCAGAAAAAAGCCGCACCTAAAAGGTGTAATATATGCCGCCTAGCTAGATAATTACATCAGTAGCTGTTTTCACGACTTGAATCAGTGACCTTGAAGTCATACGAATAAAGAATATATTAGATAGTTGGGTAATGAATATTCATGAAATATTCCGTGACCTCACAAGTGATGCTTTATTAATGATCAAACACCTACAAAATTAGAACTGGAAAAGCAAACCATGTTATTATGAGGCTTTAGGGTGGATGGCAAACCATGTCTGGATAAATGTGAGAAGAAGGCCAAGTGTGGCAGCCAACAAAGCAATGATGGTCCATGGCGAGCGAAAGAAGGTGCAGTAGGCCTCTCCCATCCAAGACAGCATTCTGATCCTGCCTTGTTTGGACTCAAAATGTGAATGGATTTGGTCCCTAATGTGAGCGAACAATAGTGTCTCAGGCACAAGAATACTGTCCATCTTATTGAACAGATCAGCCACTTCTTTGTCACTGGCAAGTTCATTGATAATTATGCCACCCATTCTCAGCTTCTTGACATCCTCCGGCTGGTCAATGAGAGAGCTCATGAAGACTAAAAATGAGCTGATCTCGAAGTTGTTGCAAAAATCAGGACACATCTCATAGGCTACTAGGTTGAAGAATATATGAGCTGTTGAGCCATCTACAATGAGTTCAGGAAGCTGCAGCATCCCATCTTTGAAGCTGGGATACACCGAGTTGTTGTGGGAATTTTTTCTCACACGAATCCCGGCTGCATTGAGTTCCCGGATGGTCCCAATCCTATACTTCCTGAGGTGCAAGGATCTCCTCTTGATCTTCTTGTGGTTGATATCTGTGTAGAATGTGTGCTGGTCTCTCGTTAAGAGGGCTCTACGCAGATAATCTAGAAGATGGACAGGGTCCTCATCATCATCTCCATCCACTGCTACCTTCACCTCTTCATTCTCTCTTTTCTTTCTGGGAAGCTTGGGTGCCGTCTCAACCTGAATACCATGAACTTGAAGGAAGTTGGAGAGGCATTTTTCAAGCCTGGCTTCATCCTGACACAAGAGCCTGAGTGATTGGAAAGGAATTTGGTTGTCCAAGATAAGCAGATCCTGGTGCACCCTCACAAGCTTGTCAATGCTAATCTTCAGCTCTTGCTCTGGATCAACTGAGCTCTCTGATTTTTCCAGCAAGTGAAGTACACAGCATGCCTCCACTATGATATGATCTGCGTATATGGTTGGTGCATCATATAATTTTTGCCACATAGGTTTCAGTAACCATCTTTTCATTCTGTTGTCATCACAGATTTCCCTAAATAAATCTTTAACTTTTAGATTAGTATCCTTAAGATACATTGCTGCCCATGCTTCCTTATACTGCTCTCCTTGTGTTGTTTTTGGATTAAACACACCAAGTGAAAACATCTGTGGCTTGTAATATCTATCAAACTCCGGCTTTTCTGCCATGTACTTTGGAACTCTTTGTATTTTAGGCCTTGAAACTCTGTTACCGGCTCTAGTTAATTGCTTCTCCGATTCTTCTATTCTCTCACACAGATCACTTGCCCACTCGGTAAAGACGGAATCATCTGCCTCCATTGTTGCTACTTGCTCTCTTTGTGCACACCAGAGTAGTCCCAATGGTTTTATGAGAAACCAAAACCATTGTTTAATCTCTGAATTCTATGGTTGACTCTTGTAGGCTAGTAGGGCCACTATTGTTGTTATAAATAATAAATAAATCATAAAAATAAGACTTAGGAATATAATTATCATCTTGTAGTGTCCTTTTCTCTGTCTTAAAGATGTTTTGAAAAAAAAAAAGAAGAAATAAACATGACCTATAGCTCATGAACTTTCAAGAGAGACATGTAGTGTTGTTTTGAACTCTGAAAGAAAAGTATATGCTCTATTTCTGTGAATTTTCATCCCCTTGTAATTTATGAATGCCAATTCTATATGTTTTCACCTTCTTGATTATATGCCTAGTTTAGTTAAATGGTACTAATGTTTGCTCGGTCAACATAAATTCTGGCACAAATAAAAGTATATTCAGATATATTTTGAAATGAGTAAATTTCTATAATAGTCCCTGAAATTCACGGGATTACCCAATTTGGTTTTTGAAGTTCCAATTTTACTATAGTGATCTCTAGATTGAGCTCCGGGTACTATAATGGTCCTTAAACTTATTTCCGGTGATGACTCATCTGTTTCAGTACTGACGTGGCTATCATGTGCCACGCTGTCATCTATCAAATGCAAGCACTGAAAAACCTTTGCATAATATAAGTAGAATCATTCAAGTTCTGTAAAACAAATCCAAATAAAGCGTCAAATCTTTTAGGTAATCAAACAAGTGATTAAGATGCGTCAAAATTTAGAAGAATAAAAACAAATCAAGATAACTAGCAGATAGTTTATCATCCTTAAAATAAGCAAGAGAGTTATATTCCAGCAGACGCATAACAGCATAAGACTCAAATACAAATTATTGTTCACATACTTATGTGAGTGATGGTTTATTCATAATCAAACACACAAAAATAAAACTTAAAAACTAAAAAAAAAAAAAGAATAATTCAGCCATATGAAAGGAGAGGACGCTGCAGTGGAGTCCTAAGAAAAGAACATGAATCATTCTTTGAGTGTGTCTTTTGGGTTGATTAGAGTTGATTAGAGGAAGAATATATAGTGGACATAAGCTGAGGACATTGGTCCTGACTTTTTAACAAATGACTTTTGTGTTATTGTCTGTAATTGTCATGCCCAAAATGAGCCATGACCCCGACTCAACGATAAATTGAATAAAAAAAATAACAAATATTTGAAATAGAAAATTACAATTTCTAAAATGAATAATTACATATTTTTAATAAAAGATAAAATAAATAAATATGGATGGATTCTGCCTGTGACATATGGAGCATATACATCTAGGAACTCGACAAAAATAGATACTCATTGCAGATCGTGACTCTTGATTAGAAAATCTCACATAGTCAAGTATTTGTTCCTGAAAAATATTTTTAAAAAAAAGGGGTGAGTTTTGCAACTCAGTGACTAGACAATACATCTATAATCCACATGAGACTATATAAACATTATTATCAAAGTAATTTAAATTAGAAAATAGCAGTTGATAATAATAAGTGAATCAATAAGGGAGTTCTCATACAGAAATCAAATCAAAAGTCCACACATGGGCGGCTCCACTTCTATGGGTAGCCCTTTTCTCTTGTGTGTCCTAACAGAATAACAGATCTAACATGTGGCCTACACGTTAAGCTAGCAACACCCCTGCTAGCTGGAGTCTGAGTCAGATGCATCTAAGTTAACGTCATAACCGCCGTTAACTACGGTTTTCTAATACGAGCCTCCCAAACCAATTCAAAACATATAGTTTCAAATACAATGAATCTTCAATCTCTCAAATATATAAGGTATCGAATCAAATCAATCAGATAATATTTTTTTTTATCAGAAATCTTTTCAAATCATACTTTCTCAATCATAAAAACATATTTCATAATTTTAAAGTGAGTGCCAACAAATACTTTAATATTTCAAAAGTATATATTCGAATAAAATCAATATTCTAAATTAATATAAAGCTTTATCAAACACATATATAGTCTCATGTAAATCTCTAAAGTATGAATTTCATAAAAATAATTATTCAGCTATAATAAATCAATTATTCTAATTAAATCAAAGTTCTTCAATAACAGTTTTATAAATATAATTAAAAACTCATAATAGCATAAACCAAAAGATTAACGGTTATAAATGTAAAGCCTACTCACAGCATGGTCCTAACGGACCGAAGAGACCAAACCCAGAGTGTCGAATTCAAGATAAGGAGGATTGAAGTAGAATAAAATGAATGAGCGCAGAATATGGACTGGAGTAGCGACAAAATGGAGCTAGCGATAGTCCCGGAAATCTAAAACAGGAAAAACTAAAATCGAATTAAAACAAGGACAAGACAGATTAAATGGTGGCATAATAGGACATGAAAGCTAGAGCAGAATCAAGGAAAAAGGCTGGACCGGGATAATGACAGGAACAGTTCAGCTCCGGCGGCAACGACGACTTGGTCCAGGTACATCCAAACGGCGACATGAACAACACAGCAGCAGACGTCCCTCCTTGGCGTTTCTTGGCGGCGGCCATAGCAGCAGCAGCAGCGGAGTTCCAACGGCGGCAGAACCTCCCTGCGACCACTTCTCTCTTCACACGCGTTCTGTTTCTCTCCCGGCGACAGATTTGGCGGTGCGAAACGAAGGCACGAACGGCCGCAATGGTGGCTGGGCTTGACGGCAACGACCCTTCCCGTGGCGGCTCTGGGTAGAACGGCGCGTCTTCCCTCTGTTTGCAAACCTCCATGGACGGCAACGATGAAGACCTCGACGGTGACGACGGCGACACGAGACGGTGACGCCTCCTTCTCCTTGCGCGGCTCTCTCTCCCTCGGTTCTGGCCTTCCTCGCGATGACACCACGGCAGCGACGGTGGCAGTGACACCCACCGGCGCCACCTCCCTTCCTTCTTCTTCTCTTCCCTCTCCGGTTCTCCCCCTCTTCTCTTTTCCTTTTCTATTCTTTTGTTCTGCTGTTGGAAGGGGTAAGGGTGGCTAGGGTTTTGGTGAGTGTGTGAGGGAGTGTGCTATGTAAAAGTTAGGGTTAGAATTTTGGTTTGGAAAAAAAAAGAGAAGGGTATTATAGGGATTTTACATTCTAGCCTCCTTAAAAAGAATTTTCGTCCTCGAAGATTGATATAATCTGCAAGACTTTATTTGGTTTTAGCACTTTACCAAACATGAAAAAGAAGTATAAAGAGATCTAAAAGTTATAAGATAGGTTTTTGTTAAAAATATGCGGTTGACATTCACCGACTCACATTTTCTTGACAGCTTTGATGTACATAGCACTCTTCACTTCGTTCGTCAATCTCCTCAAAATACCTTCTTACTTCATTCTTTCCTTGGTTCTGTAGTATATATCTACGGAAGCAACCGGTCTTACGTCATGTCTTAGAATTATATCTTTTCGAACTTCAGCATCAATAAGTTGTGTCCTAATGAATTAACGTATCGTTTGCTATATGGGAATCGCACGTGACACCGAAATAAGCACGGGTTTACTCAAAAGGATTCGAAACCTAGAAAGAGAATAGCAAACATCATAAATGGTGTTCGCACGAACGTGGAAGGATGTTTAAGATTGCAATTAAACAATGATGTACAGAAACAATGAAGTGTCCCAGAAAGAGAATCAATTGAATTTTAACGAAAAAATCTGAATCAAAAAATTTTTGATAGAAACAATAAAAGAAAAGATAGTGCATTAGGTCAAAACAAGTTTAAGTTGGATCAAAGAAGTACAAAGTTCACTAAAAGAAGATAACCAAAGTCAATGGCAGTGTTTTTTTTTTTTTTTTCAAAAAGATTTAAGTGGATGATTAGGGACACGATAAGGCAAGAAAAGAATCAAATCAATAACTTTTTCAAAGAAGATCTGGAACAAGAATTCGAGGAGAATATTAGAAGATATGATGTATTATAGTAAAGAAAGTTCAGATTACATCAAGGAGTTACATAGTTCACGTAAAGGAATGCAACGTCAACACATATGTTGTCGAGAATCTATGGGATAGCCAAAAGCACGACGATAAGATCGAGATATGCATAAGATGTAGGACGTGAAACAAAATAATCAAATTTCCAATTTCAACAAGGATTAAAACAAGGAACTCTTGATATGAAATATAGCGGAGTGAATGATAAATAAAATCACGCGGCACGATTATAGCGCATACTTCAACACAAACCATCCCAAGAAGAACACCTAACGTTCCCAAACTTAACGATTACCATTACTTAAATAAAAGAAACGAAAGAGTTTAGAAGAACTATTTCTCGCAAGTTATAATTTCTAGCTCTCCGTATGCACCATGCTAAACAATCATACCACAAGATGTGACGACGCTAGATAGAATATAGATTTTTTTTTCTTTCAACAAAACTAGAAAGCGAACAAAACAAAACAAAGTCCAGCAGAACAATATCATCATAGCATAAGAGGCTTTAGGGCATAAGTAATTGTTGAAATCACCGAAAAAGTTTCACCATATTCCTTATTCTATAACCATTCCTCATCAACGTCATCATCAAGACTCTAAAAAGGCCAAAAATAATGAAAGTATTGCAAATAATTGAGAGAGTAAATTAGGAAAAGGACATAGATGTTGCATCCAAAATTAGAAGCTAGCATATATAAAAAATGGTATCACTTAAAAATTTCTATTTCTAAACATCAACAACCATAACAAAACGAAATATTCAAACACAATCAATCAAAGCATACAGATAAAGAAAAGATTCAAAACAACCAAATGCAACGTATAATAAAAATCCAAAATAAATGAACCAGTTAAAAAAGGAAACTCATGAAAAGAAAGAAAAAAAATGATAAATTTACATCTTCAAGATCAAATTGTGATCAATCCATACCCATTATTTCCTAGGTTAACAAGCTATGACGGAACAACTCAAGATCAAACCCAAAAACTCAAAAAGAACTCACAGTACAAAAATTTATTCATCAATTTATTTAGAGTATAGACATCCCCAATTTTCATACATTACAAACAAGAAATTTTTCAATCTCCATCGCCCACAATTTCAGTGCAAGGTGTCAAATACAGATGGGCTAGCAATTTAAAATATTTTCGACATAATTCTATAATCATGAAAGAAAACTTATGTAACATATAGAAGTTTATGACTCAATATAGTATTTATTGTACAAGCACATAATTCTCAAGTGAGCATTACCATACTAATCATATGAATTTAAAAGGAAAAATTCTTCCTTGATATCTTAAAAGCAAAATATCTAAAGGAAATAGCATCAACCAATCGAGAGTCATCACTATATCATAAAGCCAATGACATATAAGTTGAGCAATTAGAATTTAGTTCTTTCACTCTTTGTTCATGGAAGAATAATAACAAAAATAACTAAATAAATAATCGCATAAGTATGAAAGTCAAGTTTAAACCATAAACACTTTATGAATAAGATAAGATATGAAAACCTCCTAGCTCACTATTAACTTATTTTAGCAATTTTCAACCAAGATTCATCAAGTTACAACCGCATCAATCACCAATTCAGCAACACTTACATATTATTAAACTACTTTACAGCAGCAACCAATAACCTCATGCATCCCTCAAAAGCAATTAACTCAGATTATTTATTTGTTAATAATCACTAATCAAGCAACATATATCAGCAAAGAACTATCTAAATTAGTAACTAACTCTCACATGCAAGTTACAATTTAACACATATTCAAGATAATCATCATATGCTTTATAATCATTAGAATATAACAAGGAAAAAAAAACTTGTATATAAACTTTGTTCAGCTTTGAGGATTTAGATATCTAGTCTTTTTCGTTGAAAATCAATAAAAATTATTTTTAATATGCAATATCTATAATCCCAATCTTACAAGGCACTACAAATCAAGAAAATTAATCTCTCTAAACTTTTGAGAATAAAAACTAGTTAAGAGCAGGAAAACTCTCAAAAAACTAAGATTGAGAGAATTCTCAAGTTTTATATCTTAGCCAAGAGCAAAATTCATTATTTAATCACCAACAAAAAGCAAGCGTTCATAATCTAGATATCACCTGAACAATCAGAAAAATAGTTCCATAACAGAAAAACCATATTTGACAACATAGTACCATAATAGAACCAAATCAGCAAATTAAAAAAAACTCAACCAAACTTCTAGGTTGAAAAACATTTCAATCCAGCCAATTAATCACCCAAATAATTCACTACACCTAAGTAGAGAAAATCATTAATCTAACAAACAACAATAACACTTCATTCATATGTTTATCGCATAATTCTTCTCCTTGAGCAACTGAATAACAATTTTTTTTTAAAATTATTGATTTGAAAGAAAGGATCACAAGCAACTCAAAATTTAGTCATAACTTCAAAGATTATCAACATAAAAATAAAAATTCAGATATCGCTTATCAAGTCCAAAACAAGGCATCTCGTTTAGTAACTCAATAAATTCATGCAACCCAAAATTTCAAATACAGCTCTATAAAGGAATTAGATAGTAATTCACAGCAAATACCAATCGGATCTTCTAAGTATTTCATGAAATATTGACATTAGGAATCATAGAGAACAACACAAAGACGAAAAAGATTAAAGCATGCATTCACAAAAAGGAAAAAGATTAGAACTAGCTACAAGGCAGGAATCGCGAACCGGAACCGAAACTGAAACTATTGCAAGAACACATTCGAGAAAGCCTAGCAAAGGATAAGGCAAGATTGGGTACAAAAGGACAAGAGTAGTAAAAAGAGGCAGAGGATAGATGATCACAATAATTAGAAGACAACAATGACATAAAGGACAAAGAGGACATTCCTATAGGCCTTTGATAGTGCCACAATTTGTACAAATAGGCGCGCTTCTATTTATACAATTGTAATCCTACCATAGGACACTTGCTCCATATTACACAGATTAAACCTAAGCTCTGATACCACTTTGTCATGGCCCAAAACGAGCCATGACCGGCGCTTAGGAAAATAATCCCTAGCAAGCCTAATCGACTCAACGATAAATTGAATAAAAAAAATAAAAAATATTTGAAATAGAAAATTACAATTTCTAAAATGAATAATTACATATTTTTAATAAAAGATAAAATAAATAAATATGGATGGATTCTGCCTGTGACATATGGAGCATATACATCTAGGAACTCGACAAAAATAGATACTTATTGCAGATCATGACTCTTGATTAGAAAATCTCACATAGTCAAGTATTTGTTCCTAAAAAATATTTTTAAAAAAAAGGGTGAGTTTTGCAACTCAGTGACTAGACAATACATCTATAATCCACATGAGACTATATAAACATTATTATCAAAGCAATTTAAATTAGAAAATAGCAGTTGATAATAATAAGTGAATCAATAAGGGAGTTCTCATACAGAAATCAAATCAAAAGTCCACACATGGGCGGCTCCACCTCTATGGGTAGCCCTTTTCTCTTGTGTGTCCTAACAGAATAACAGATCTAACGTGTGGCCTACACGTTAGGCTAGCAACACCCCTGCTAGCTGGAGTCTGAGTCAGATGCATCTAAGTTAACGTCATAACCGCCGTTAACTACGGTTTTCTAATACGAGCCTCCCAGACCAATTCAAAACATATAGTTTCAAATACAATGAATCTTCAATCTCTCAAATATATAAGGTATCGAATCAAATCAATCAGATAATATTTTTTTTTATCATAAATCTTTTCAAATTATACTTTCTCAATCATAAAAACATATTTCATAATTTTAAAGTGAGTGCCAACAAATACTTTAATATTTCAAAAGTATATATTCGAATAAAATCAATATTCTAAATTCATATAAAGCTTTATCAAACACATATATAGTCTCATGTAAATCTCTAAAGTATGAATTTCATAAAAATAATTATTCAGCTATAATAAATCAATTATTCTAATCAAATCAAAGTTCTTCAATAACAGTTTTATAAATATAATTAAAAACTCATAATAGCATAAACCAAAAGTTTAACGGTTATAAATGTAAAGCTTATAGCATGGTCCTAACGGACCGAAGAGACCAAATCCAGAGTGTCGAATTTAAGATAAGGAGGATTGAAGTAGAATAAAACGAATGAGCGCAGAATTTAGACCGGAGTAGCGACAAAATAGAGTTGGCGATAATCCCGGAAATCTAAAACAGGCAAAACTAAAATTGAATTAAAACAAGAACAAGACAGATTAAATAGTGACATAATAGGATATGAAAGCTAGAGCGGAATCAAAAAAAAGGCTGGACTGGGATAATGACAGAAACAGTTCAGCTCCAGTGGCAACTACGACTTGGTTCAGGTACATCCAAACGGCGGCAGGAACAACGCAGCAGCAGACGTCCCTCCATGGCGTTTCTTGGCGGCAGAGGCGCGGCGGCCATAGCAGCAGCAGCAGCGGAGTTCCAACGGCGGCAGAACGTCCCTGCGACCACTTCCCTCTCCACGCGCGTTCTGTTTCTCTCCCGGCGACAGATCTGGCGGCGCGAAACGGAGGCACGAACGGCCGCGATGGTGGCTGGGCTTGACGGCAACGACCCTTCCCGTGGCGGCTCTGGGTAGAACGGCGCGTCTTCCCTCTGTTTGCAAACCTCCATGGACGGCAACGATGAAGACCTCGACGGCGACGACGGCGACACGAGACGGTGACGCCTCCTTCTCCTTGCGCGGCTCTCTCTCCCTCGGTTCTGGCCTTCCTCGCGATGACACCACGGCGGCGACGGTGGCAGTGACGCCCACCGGCGCCACCTCCCTTCCTTCCTCTTCTCTTCCCTCTCCGGTTCTCCCCCTCTTCTCTTTTCCTTTTCTGTTCTTTTGTTCTGCTGTTGGAAGGGGTAAGGGTGGCTAGGGTTTTGGTGAGTGTGTGAGGGAGTGTGCTATGTCAAAGTTAGGGTTAGAATTTTGGTTTGGAAAAAAAAAAGAGAAGGATATTACAGGGATTTTACAGTAATGTGTATATACCCATCTTAATTCAGTTACTAATGTTTGATCATAGCACTATGGAAGAGGATGAAACTTGCTATGCTTAGACATTTGTTTTATGATTTTCTTTGAATAAACACACATTGCATGCTGGAGATTATGCTTATCAATTAAAAATAACAGTAACTTTTTATATCCTATTTAGGAGGTTTAACCTGTATAATTTATCATTAGCTGTTTCTTTTCAGGAGAATTTGTTGCTAAAGGAGCAAATTCAGGTGCTGATTAAGGAAAGAAATTCTTTCAAAAATGCGTTTAGAATCCAGCATGAGCGTTTTTCTGAATATGATGAAAAGAACCAAGAGTTGCAGCATTTGAAGCAGTTAGTATCTCAATATCAAGAACAGATCAGAACTCTTGGGGTCAGTATCAATTTTATTTCTATTTCACACTAGGCTCACAGTTCTCTATTGGGAAAATATTTTGCAATAATCTCATTATTTGATTTAAATTTCTCCTTGATAACATGCATTTGTATATTCCAATATAACCTTGTCAGTTTTACCATTGTCTTAAATCTCCCATAACTTATTTCATCATTTTAAAATAACTATCTATACTTATAAAGCTACACACATTAGTAGTAAATTGCAGGTCCTTTAATGCGTATTGATGTTGAGTTACATGGTTTTGTTGGCAGGTGAACAACTATGCTTTGGCAATGCATTTAAAGCAAGCTCAACAGAGCAACCCCTTTCCAGGGCATTTCCCTCCTGATGTCTTCTAATTGCACAATGCAAATATTAGGAATATGTCATAATAAAGCTAGCAAAGTAGCTGAATTTTTTGGTTGGGTCTAAGGTTCTGTCATTATTAGTTTCTGAGGGGGAAGGTAGGAATTGCATTCCATATGTTGTTATAATTTGATGTTGTAAGATGTTTTCAGTTAATTCAATTATCGCGGTTTCATTACTCCATTTTGTTGTCTTTTATTTTACGTTTAGTTTTTAATTGTTAGCACTGAGCAAGAAGCATATTTTGCTCTTAGAGCTGCTTTCTCTCTAATATTGTTCATAAATGAAACATGTTTGACTGTTGAGCATTGCACTTATTCGTGCAACGTTTTCACTTTTATTTACTTAAATTCTTAGAGAAAATTTAAACTAAAAATCCCCATCTCGTTATTGTGGGTCAGCTCCTCGTTCAATTTAAATTTTTAAAAATTATCAAAAGAAACTAACCATGGTTATGTGCTCAATTTGTTCTAGATTGTAGCTGCGAATAATTGAGGCATACCATTGCTCTCCTTTATCTCTCTTCCTATGCAAAATTCTCTGAAATTCTGAATCTTATTATCTATCAATGCAAGCACTGAAAAACCTTTGCATAATATTTCACAGGCCAATGGTGATACCACAAAAAAGTTATTCTTTACAAAATACAGAGAATTAAGTGGTATGTAAAGATGCTTCAAGATAGATGTTTGGTTAAATTTAGTTAAAAAGAGTGTTAGGGGATAATAAATTTTGTGATTTGTAGCTATCAATTAGCCATTATTGGTGTTTTTAATAGTGTGAGATTTTATTCAATGGTATGAGATTATTCACTTTTCTTTTGCTAGTTAAGTGTTGGCCAGATTTTAATGAAAGTGCTGTCTACCTAGATTTTCTCTTTAGTTAAAACATTAACTTAGTAGCATTCTTCTTAAAATTGTATCCCTCCAAATTTAAACCCAATCTTTACTCTTTGGGACTCAAATACAGACAACAATAGACAAATCCACATGCTCGAATAATGTTTTATTCATCATCAAGAACATATAGCAAACTAGAAAAAGCAATAGATCGTCCGTAATATTGTGTTGATTCTGTTCTCTAGAATTAATTCTACATTGCACTTGAGACTTCTTCTTGGCTTCTCTGAAATCACTTGGTTGAAACTAGCTCCTTGACGCTAGCAGGAACGAAGCACTGAGATTATGGCTATCTTAGTTTGTTGTTGAAAGAAAGGATAACATATGCAGACACTGTTTTCTAATGCTTTCATACAAGACAATTTCTTATAGTTTTTACAGAATGAATAATTAGTTTGAGGATCTTCAAAATTACTCTTAGCAAGCTTGTCAAGAGAGACATGTAGCATTGTTCTCAACTCTGAAAGAAAAGTATATGCTCTATTTAAATTTTCATTAGGTGAAATATAAGTAACTTGGAATTTCCGATAACTCTTTTTTCTCTCTCTCTTAACAGTGGAACTTTTTAAGTGTGTTTGATTTTGTATTTGCAAATCTGGATTAGTATTAATGTGATTGTAATTATAGGATTGATTTCGATTGAAATTCGTCTAGTAATAACTATAATATTATATGCACATCAAAAATATAAAATAAACTAGCAATCTTTAGATTGTCCATGATAAGCAAATCCTTGTGCAGCCTTAAAAAATTGTCCATGCTAATGTTTAGATTTGGATGCGGAGAAAGTTGTTTGTATTTTAGGCCTGGATGATTGCTTAACTTGTTTGGTTAATTGCTTTTCGGCTTCTTCTAGTCCCTTCAGTTCTTGTTCTAACCAAGAGGGTACCACATACTCTTATAAAAGGAGAAGAAAAGAACATGAATCATTCTTTGAGTGTGTCTTTTGGGTTGATTAGAGTTAATTCTGTTTTCTAGAATTAATTCTTCATTGTCCTTACGCATAGATATCAAACAAGAAATCATGCATATTGTTTTATTCGTTGCACGTGTATAGCTTTTGTAGAATGAATAATTGGTTTGAGGATCTTTAAAATTAGGAAAGGTACAGGTAGACAATGAAAATATTAAATAATGTGAACAATAAATATATCGGATGTTCAATTTACTAGGTGTTCGGATGTTCAATTCACTAGGTATGTGAATGGTTATTCTAATATTAAGATTTAGATGAGTAATTTGGAGTGTATTGTATTTTACTTGAATTGGGCCAATTTTAAGACCCGTTGTTCATGTTGTTAAAAAAAAAAAGTCAATCCTTAAAATTATTCTTACTAAGTTTGTCAAGAGAAACATGCAGTGTTGTTCTCAACTCTTACAATTACAAACGCCAATTCTACGTTTTCTTCTCAATTATTGATGATGGTAGTAATGTTTGCTTGGTGAACATAAATTCTGTCAGTAATAAGAGTACATTGAAATTTTGAAATAATAATTCAACTGAAGCATTTAAGGTTACGTATATATTATTTGGTATCGATGTGATTTTGATCAAAATTGGTTTAGTATCAATATCACCATGATTGATATTAAAAAATAGTATATATATACTAATAGCTTATTAATATTGAATAACATTTATGTCACAAGTAAGCACTGTTAGATGATGATAATCAAAATTAAGTTGGAAAGCTAATTTAAAAAATAAAAACATAATTAATCCTTGATATCTTGGCATATAGATATAATATAAGTGGAATCATTCAAGTTTTATGAAGCTAGCTAATCCAAATAAACAATTGAAATCTTTTTAGATAATCAAACAAATGATTAAGATGGATAACAGGATAATATTCAAATACAAATTATTGTCCACATACTCATCATGCAATGTGAGTGATGGTTTATTCATAATTAAACACACAAAAGTGAAAAAATAAAAAATAAAAGATGTTCCATAACATTGTTTTATTTAGGAAGCTTTAGGGTGCATGGCAAACCATGTCTGGATGAATGTGAGAACAAGGCCAAGTGTGGCGGCCAACAAAGCAATGATGGTCCATGGCGAGCGAAAAAACGTGTTAGAGGCCTCTCCCATCCAAGACAACATTCTGATCCTGCCTCGTTTGGACTCAAAATGTGAATGGATTTGAAGGCTAATGTGAGCGAAGAATAGTGTCTCAGGCACAAGAATGGTGTCCATCTTATTAAACAGGTCGGCGACTTCCTTGTCATTGGCAAGTTCGTTGATAATTATGCCGGCCATTCTCAGCTCCTTGACATCCTCCGGTTGGTCGATGAGAGAGCTCATGAAGACTAAAAATGAGCTGACCTCGAAGTTGTTGCGAAAATCAGGAGACATCTCGAAGGCCACTAGGTTGAAGAATATATAAGGTGTTGAGCCATCCACTATGAGTTTTGGAAGCTGCAGCATCCCATCATTGAAGCTGGGGTATAACGAGTTGTGGGAATCTTTTGTCACACGAATCCCAGCTGCCTTGAGTTCCCGGATGGTACCAATCCTGTACTTCCTGAGGTGCAGGGATCCCCTCTTCATCGGTATCAAATTGATAGCTTCGTAGATTGTGTGTTGGCCTCTCATTAAGAGGGCCTTCCTCAGATAATCAAGAAGATGGACGGGGTCCTCATCATCATCTCCATCCACTGCTACCTTCACTTCTTCATTCTCTCTTTTCTTTCGGGGAAGCTTGGGTGCCGTCTCAACCTTAATACCATGAACTTGGAGGAAGTTGCAGAGGCATTTTTGGAGCCTTTCTTGGTCCTGACACAAGAGCCTGAGTAATTGGAAAGGAACCTGGTTGTTCATGATAAGCAGATCCTGGTGCACCCGTACAAGCTTGTCCATGCTAATCTTTAGCTCTTGCTCTGGATCAACCCACAAGTCTGATTTTTCCAGCAATTCTAGCACACAACATCCATCCACTATCAAACTAGATGCGTACAACCCGCGAGGGTTATCGTATAATTTCAACCACATCGGTTTCAGTGACCATGTGTTCTCCTCCCAGAGTTCCCTAAATAAATCTTCAACCTTTAGGTTAGTATCCTTAAGATACATTGCTGCCCATGCTTCTTTATACCGCCATCCTTTCGATTGACGATCGGACGGATGAAATGAAATGATCTGAGGCCAGTAATATCTTTCAAACTCAACCTTTCCACCCATGAACTCTCTTTGTATTTTAGGCCTTGAAACTCTGTTGCCTTCTCCACTTAACTGCTTCTCTGATTCTTCTAATGTCTTAAACAGATTATCCCTTTCTTCTATTTTAAACCTTTCTTGTATTTCAGAATTTGAACGAGTAATAAGCCCTGTATCCGATTCTTCTAACATCGGGGTAAGGGCCGAATGTTCCATTGTTGGTTGAGGTGAGAAAACAAACCAGGTACTTTCTCTCTTTATGCACAGCCCAGGTGACAAATACAAATGATTCTTTATGAGAAGTGAATAGAATCAATTCCAGTCTGTTCTAAACCTTCTACAAGTAAGGAAACAAGTTTATGAAGCCTTTCTATTTTCCTACTCTGTTCTAAACTTCTAACGATCATAGCTGTCATAACCGAACCAGGATCGAACTGGTCAAGTTATTGGCAAAAGATTCGATGGTCTCAGAAGGTTTGGTCTCATAACAAAGCATGTTTTTTAAGTTTTTCAATAACTACTAAATAGTCAGCTTCTAATTTTAATTACAAATTAACATCATATATTTTATTTAATCATAAAAACTATTTTTTATTTTATAAATTATTATTTTATCATTCATCTATTATATTTATTAATAATAAAAAACAAAAACAAAAACAATAACGAATTAGATCTTTCATTCATCGTAATAATTTTTTGACAATTCCAATGATCCATTACATCCGTCGAGAATTTTGAAATCGTGTTTCTTAAAAAAAATCAATCCATTGAATTAACAAAACAATCGATTGAATTTCAAGTTTCTCATAATTCAATCAATTTATAAACCATTAATCACGACGCGATTCAAAATTTATAAAAACGATATGAAAATTGAGCGCGGCGCAATTCAAAATTCAATATACATATATATAAGAAAATTAAGAAAATTAAAAATAAGAAAATTATCAATTTACCAAAGATTTCTTATAAATCTTCTGATTATGTCCAAAATAGGCATTTACCGATGGAAATGCAATCCCCAAGAAATCTGAATTCAATATTTTACCTCTTGATCAAGGAGGCCTTCAACATGCAATTATGCAGCCGAGTGAGGTCTGATACAGCTATAAAGATTTCACATTTTTTCCTGATATTGATTTTGTGTCTCGAGTCATATAAGACTCAATTCAATTTTTACGATAGACTGAGTGTACTAATAATACATTGATACAGATTAAGGCTGCAATCGCAGTTATGCGCAATGTTCGAGGTTTACCCCTGCACAAGATTTCAAGAAAAATCGATTATTTTGTGATAAACTGAAGACCAATCCAATCGATTGAGTTATGGGAACTTAAAATTCAATCGATTGTTTTGTTAATCCAATCGATTGATTTTTTAAGAAACATGATAAATTTTTCATCGATTGGGATTGCCAAAAGTTATTACAATCAATGGAAGATCTAATTCGTTATTGTTTTTGTTTTTATCGTTAATAAACATAATAGATAACTGCAGGAAAAGATTAAAATTAATGTTTAATTAAAGTATATAAAATCGATTAATATTTTTAATAAAAAATAAAATATTTAATAATAAAATA
>NC_029793.2:1664874-1665193 GCF_000816755.2 Arachis ipaensis | reverse complement strand
TTAGCTAAAATATATGAAATTAATTTGTAATTAAAATTAGAAAAGGACTATTTAACAGTTATTAAAAAACTTAAACAACATGTTTTGTTGTGGGACCATTTAATGGTCCAAACGTTCTGGGACCATCGAATCCGGTGCCCAAGTTATTGGGTTACTGGGTTATTAGTTCAACCAATGGATCACTGGTTAAATCGGTTAATCCGGTCCTATGTAAATAAAAAATAAAAAATAATAAAAAATTTAAAATACATATTTTTATTAACATTTTAAGAATTTTAAGAATATTCAGTTATTCTAAAATAATATTAAACATTAAACA
>NC_029793.2:1654712-1664849 GCF_000816755.2 Arachis ipaensis | reverse complement strand
ATGGTTTTTATTTTTTATTTTTATAACCTAGTAATCGTCACAACAATTTTAGCCTACCCAACCCAAAGTTTGATTGTTTTTTAAAGTATTTATAACGATATTCTTAAATGCTGATATATGTTTTTTACTTTTTATTATATTTTTTCATTAAATTCGTTTTATATTTCAAATATAATTTCACCAAATAGTTCCATTGTAATTTATGGTTGTAAAAAGCAAAATATTCAATTAACATAAAATTTAGTTGCTAATATAATTCACATATTTTTTAATAAAATATATTCTTTATAGGGGCCAATGGTGTAAAGCTACTTACACAGATATCATACAAGACAATTTCTTGTAGTTTTTTATAGAATGAATAATTGGTTTGAGGATCTTCAAAATTACTCTCAGCAAGCTTGCCAAGAGAGACATGTAGCGTTGTTCCCATCTCTGAAAGAAAAGTATATGCTCTATTCTGTGAATTTTCATTAGGTGAAATATAAGTAACTGGAATTTCCAATAACTCTTTTTTCTCCCCCTCTTAACAGTGGAATTTTTAAAGTGTGTTTAGTTTTGTATTTGCAAATGTGGATTGGTATTAATGTGATTTTATATGCAGCAATCTATTCATCAAGAAAACTAAGTTTATCATCCTAAAATAAGCAGGAAAATTATATTCCAGCAGATGCATAAGTAAGGTTATTTTATTTATTGATATATTTTCCCTTAATAAGTTATGATATGAAGCTTTAGGGTGGAGAGCGAACCACAGTGTCTCAGGCACCATAATCTTGTATTTTAGGCCTTGAAGCATTGCTTGCTTTTTCAGTTATTTGCTTCCACGATTCTTCTAGTTTCTCACATTGTTCCTCTGACCACCTACAGGATGTGCAGGCAGCAGGCACCTTCTCTTGACAATTCACATGAAGTATGCATTTGTTCTTTAAGTTTAATTTTGATGCACTGACACGTGCAATTTGTTTTTTTGGATGACTATTCATGCGGTTAATGTGAAAGATAATTATTTTTACTGATATAGCATTACGTAATTGAATATACGTATAAAGTTTTACACTGACCAGTGCATCAAAATTAAATTATTGTTCTTTTAGTGTTTCTTTTGAAAAAGTATTGGGGTGATTAGACCTGATTTTACTTTCTAGAATTAATTATACATTGCACTTTAGATGACTTCTTGGCTTCTCTTAGCAGGTTCAATCAAGGCGTGTTACGATAAATCTCGAACAAAAGAAAGAAAGAAAGAAAAGTAGTTGTGCTAATGTTATAAGTATGAGCATTGCATAAAATTAGTCATACATTGAAGAAAATAAAAAAGAGTGAGGAGTTTATAAGATGAAAAACTCATTTATTATTTGTTATCTTAAAGTTTTGAATTAGACGTGATGTCTTCTCTTGTGTTAAGAGAGACATGTAGTATTGTTCTGAACTCTGAAAGAAAAGTATAAGCTACGTTTCAGTGAATTTTTATTAGGGGAGATATATGTTAAAAGTGGAAATTTAAATACACAAATCCTTTTTATCTTATAATTACAAATGCCACCTTCTCCGTTTTATTTTATTTTGCCTAGTTTAGTTAGATGGCAATGTCTGCCTGGTGAACATAAATTCTGTCATATTTGGCTTTGATCAAAATTAGTTTAGTATCACCATGATTTATATTTGAAGACTACTAATGGAATAAACATTGTTGAAAATCCTTTTCCTCCACGAACTCCATTGTTGAATGCACAATATAGAGTAGGTAGGTTACTTGGTCTGATTATGCAGGGGAGAAGGAGTGTGAATGATTTGTTTTACTTACCCGTTTTGCTTTCTAATTCAAGCACCCTCAAAGTCTTTGATTATGTGTTTTTAGAGCATGTCACATGTCACATGTTTTAGTGAACTTCTTTTAATACATTATTACATTAACTTTGATTATGTCAACCTCCATGTCTTTGATTAAGTGTTTTTTAACCAATGTCATTGTTTGAGATTACTTGTTTGAATTTTATATTCAATCTTTTGTGCATATCATTTTAAATTTTTGTATAGCATAAAGAACCAGTAATATGACATGAGCACTTAAATTATAATTGAATAGTAATACTATTTTTTTTTTTCTAAGAACTCATTCATATAGACAGACTTTCTTTGTCAACTACTTCCTTTGTTTAATTTTAACACCATCTTCTATTCTTCATTTCTGTGAATATTATAGCTTTTAACAGCAAGTATGGCAGTTTCAGACAAATAAATCTCTAACTAAATTAAATTACAAGTAAGTCCTTGATCAAAAGCTGAAAGGAGAGAACCAAATTCCAACTACTGCATAACAGTTTATGATTCAAGTACAGATTACACACAGCTGACATACTCATATGAGTAGTGTTTTATTCATCATCAAGCAAAACATCGAAAAATAAAAAAAGATACTAAAGGAGAGAAAGGAACAAGTGATAAGTAAGAAAACAATATAACAGCTTTTTCTTTAAAAATGATGTTATGATTTATGAAGATTTAGGGTGTATAGCAAACCATGTCTGGATGAATGTGAGAACAAGGCCAAGTGTGGCAGCCAACAAAGCAATGATGGTCCATGGCGAGCGAAAAAAGGTGTTGTAGGCCTCTCCCATCCAAGATAGCATTCTGATCCTGCCTCGTTTGGACTCAAAATGTGAATGGATTTGGTCTCTGATGTGAGCGAACAATGGTGTCTCAGGCACAAGAATGCTGTCCATCTTATTAAACAGGTCAGCCACTTCCTTGTCATTGGCAAGTTCGTTGATAATTATGCCAGCTAATCTGAGTTCCTTCACATCCTCCGGCTGATCAATGAGAGAGCTCATGAAGACTAAAAATGAGCTGATGTCGAAGTTGTTGCGAAAATCAGGACACATCTCATAGGCCACTAGGTTGAGGAATATATGAGGTGTTGAGCCATCCACTATGAGTTCTGGAAGCTGCAGCATCCCATCTTTGAAGCTCGGATACATCGAGTTGTTGTGGGAATCTTTTGTCACACGAATCCCAGCTGCCTTGAGTTCCTGGATGGTCCCAATCCTGTACTTCCTGAGGTGCAGGGATCCCCTCTTCATCTTCTTGTGGTTGATAGCTTTGTAAAATGTGTGTTGGTCTCTCATTAAGAGGGCCTTCCGCAGATAATCAAGAAGATGGACGGGGTCCTCCTCATCATCTCCATCCACTGCTACCTTCACTTCTTCATTCTCTCTTTTCTTTCTGGGAAGCTTGGGTGATGTCTCAATACCATGAACTTGGAGGAAGTTGCAGAGGCATTTTTGGAGCCTTTCTTGGTCCTCACAGAAGAACCTGAGGGATTGGAAAGGAATTTGATTGTCCAAGATAAGCAGATCCTGGTGCACCCGTACAAGCTTGTCCATGCTAATCTTGAGCTCTTGCTCTGGATCAACTGACAAGTCTGATTTTTCCAGCAATTCTAGAACACAACATCCATCCACTATCAAAAGTTCTGTGTCTACCATATCGCTATCAAATAAATTCCGCCACATCCGTTTATTCCCCCAGAGTTCCATAAATAAATCTTCAGCCTTTAGGTTAGTATGCCTAATATACATTGCTGCCCATGCTTTCTTATACAGCTCTCCTTGCCTTTTGTTATGAAAACAACCAAGTGAAATGATCTGCGGCCTGTAGTATCTTTGAAACTCAAGCTTTTCAGCCATGTACGCTGGAATTCGTTGTATTTTAGGCCTTGAAACTTTGTTACCTTCTCCAGTTAATTGCTTCTCCGATTCTTCTAATGTCTTACACAGATAATCGCATTCGATTTTCGCCCTTTCCACCATTTTTGAATGCATTTTTGAATGCATACTATCGAGTAGGTGGGTTGAGGTGAGAAAACAAATGACTCTTGAGTGTGTTTGGTTGTTTTACATTCTAGTTAAGTCAAGCTCAAAGTCTTTCATTTTCTGTTTCTTAATTAACCGAAATCATTATGGTGTAAGTTGGGGACCCACACTTTAAAACAAAAGGAAACAAAATAATAAAAAGAATTAGTGGCTTATAGCCATGGGTAATAAAAAGAAGAGAAAAAGATAAATAGGTCATTAATTTTTTGACTTGACTTCTTAATCTTTTCAAAACTTGGATATATTATTTTTTCATGTTCATTTGGATTTATCAGACCTAACAGAAAATGGGACTCATGAAAAAGTTTATAAAATGAAACAAATTAGACTCATTGATAAATATGTCCAAATTTTAAAGAAATCATGAATTTAACTGTATTTTTAAATTTTTAAGAATTTAAACGTCCATATACTAAAAAATCAAAGATCAATTTGTTATTTTCTTCGGGAAAAAAAATGAGAGAAAAAGTGGGGAATCCTTGTTTTAAAAAGAAAAGAAACACGGAACGAGTGAGGGAGAAGATTAAGGGAGGCTTCTTTAAAGGCATGGTGGATTTCATATTCATTCCTCTGAGGATTTAAATATATGTATGTGTCTTTTTCATGTCATTTTTTAAGCTGGCAACTTGCACCTTGTCGGCTGTCGCTAGCACCATAGCAAGTTCAATCCATCCAAGCTTCAATCAAATTTAATATGTTTTCCTCCGAATTCTATGGTTGACTCTTGTAGGTTAGGGGTTAAGGCCACTATTGTTGTTATCAATAATAATTAAAGAAATCATAAACGTTGTTATGGTAAGGATACTCTTTTCCGTGTTATATGTCAGTTCTTGAAGAAATGATCTCGTCTGTTATTTGGAGTATCTGCCTTGAACACGAACTCGAACGCGGTACCTGCAAAAAGGACTTCGACGCCCAAATCAGTTGAAAATATCTCTTTAAAGTTTGCGTATGTAATTAAGTGGTTGTTGTATAGCTTGTTCGTACTTACTCATGTTGGTACCGTTTTTATAGACTTAGGGTTTGGACTGTTCAAAGGTTGATTTGAGCGAATCTCGGCTTCAGCCGAGATTCTTAGGAAGTAACGTTTACATGATAAGCTTTTGTTTGACTGCAAGTTTGAATTTCCCAACTTGACCGAGATATAAGTCGATAAGTTCCGAGTTTATAGGGTATGATACATAGTCCCCAAACTTGACTTGCATATTCGGTTATTTAGCAAGTTGAGCTTTAGACAACTTATATCTCGGTTTTGTTGAACCTAGCAACCCCCAAGCTCAACGATGCATTTAAAAAAAAATGTTTACGTTTAAAGTGTTAATTTGGAAAACATTTATTATTAAAAAAAAGTTTTTCCCTATCTTTGGGGAATGTGCTGTAATTAAATCCCTTAATGACCGGGTTTTAAACCGTTTTTTACTTAGGGCATTTCAACGGTTAATCCTTTTGGTTCTCCCACTTAGTTAGTGGGCTTGTAATAGCGTTTTGAGTACTGCTTGCTTCCTTTGGGAATTGCTCAAAAAAGTTTCTTTTTTTCTCTACTTTTATCTGGTTTTGACGATCAGAATGACTTCCAAAGGTTAGACTTTTCTTACTTTGTCTTCTTCTTCTTCGCTTTTCTGTCATGGTTAGGAAAGGGATAATGGAAAAGAAAAGGAAAAAGAAAAACTGAAAGTGGTTGAGGTTAAGAAGGATGATCTTTATCACTGGGTGCACAAAGATGTTAAGACGCGTTCCTCTTCGTATTCTAGTTTTGAGTCACTACATGAGCTTCTTAGTATGAAGCTGGTTAAGGATTATTCTGGCATTGCTGTTGAAGTGTTGAACTCCTTCCCTGTTCCAGCGAAGAGAGGGTTTGCGAGCATAGAGGAGACTGGGGGTACTTTAATATGTACACCCCCTGTTTTACTGAGTTGCATGTTAAATTTCCTTTTTCACCTTTTGAGTAACTCAACTTAACTGTGCCCCTTCTTAGTTACACCCAAATTCCTGGGAAGTGCTTGATGGATTTTCTTGAGTATCCACCTTCTTTAGGCGTTTTCTTTTCTCTGTTTCAGTCGAAAGGGGTTCGAAAGGGTTTATGGGTGTTTTTAAGCAGTTTTTCTGGTCGTTCCATCTTCTTGCTTTATAAATTATCTTTCAAAAAATTTAAGCCCTTGTTTCTAAAGGTTCGGTCCATAGAGACCGAGTATCCTTTCTATCTTGATGACGAGTTAATAGAGAAATATACATTGTATTGGTGTTTCGAGCCTATGCAAGTACTTGAGGCTTATAGGAGTGAGGAGGAAGATTTGGTTATGGAGTTTTTAATTGAAAACTTTGCTGCTGGCGAGTGCTTGTCGATTCCTGAGATATTGCATTTCGAAAGAGAAAATGATAAAGAAGGATTAAGGACTTATATAGGTAATATAAGTGTGTACCTTTTATTGCTTGTTGTTTTCTAGTTTTTTTATGTTCTTTGTTTTGTTGTTTGTAAAAGCGCGAGTGCCACATCTGAGCTCTTCTAGGCTGCAGACTTTCCTTGACAAGAAAAAGGGAAAAGGTGTTAGTGCTTCTGGTTTACCCAAGATAGGTGAGGGGGATACGGCTTTTTCTACTGCGCAGCCGATCTCCTCGAAAAGGAAGAGGGATGGGTCTGACAATTCCTTAGAAGTGTTGTCTGAAGGAGGTAAGGGTGCTGCTGAAACTTCAAAGTCAGTGTTTGATCGTCAACGTAGGCTTCACGGGTTTATACCTGGGACGAGTTCGTATTCCCTCTGGAGTGAGCAGTTCCCTCTGGCCGAGCTCTCGGACAGGGTCTCTCAATACCCTGGAGACATGCTGCTTATCACCGAGTTGGGGTGGAAGCTTTGGGAAAATATGTTCAGTTTTGTAAGCATTTTGTTTTTTGTCTTTCTTGCTGGTTTTTTCTTCGACTTATTGTATTTACTTTGTTCCCTTAGGTTTTTGCTTCTCGTCTGCTATGTGTTGGTCGGACTACAAAGTTGCTCGGAGCCGAGCAACAAGTCGCTGTTGAGAGGGTTGTTGCTTTAGAGCGCGCGGTAAAGGAGAAAGATGAAATTATCATTGATCTTACTGCGAAGGTGAAGGAGGGAGAGGATGAAATTGCTCGTCTTCGAGATTAGATTCACCTGCTGCAAAGTGAGATTAAAGATAATGACAAGACGAAAGGTGAAATGACTGCTCATATTCATGAGCTCGAGGATGAAGGTATAGAAATGTTAACTTCTGGGTTCGACCGAGCTGTTTCTCGAGTTTCACTGTTTGCACCTGAGTTTGATGTTCGTCAGCTTGACATGACAAAGATTGTGATTGATGGAAAGCTGGTTCAAGATAAGGCGGGCGAGGATCATGATGAAAATGTTCCTCCGCCTGTTTGAATTTTTTATGTTTTATTTGGAAGTAGACAGATTTTGTACTTTTTGAAATGGTAAAGCCGATTTTTGTTCCGGTTGTATTGACTGAGTTTCCGAATTATGGTGTCGGAATTGACTATGACTTGTGAATGTTTTGTTTTTTTGTGATTCCAACTTTGATTTTGTTGGTTCGAAGTATGATTGAGTAGTATAATGTATTTTATTCATATGAAAAAAGTTTCTCATGTTTGAGGTATGTGGGATGGTCGGCCTCATTGAAACCTACCCGAGTAAAACCCTCTTTAGGAATAAAACCTCGTGGTTAGGAAAAAGAGTACCTGGCCATCCTACTATTTACAACATGATTAGCTATAATAGTATTTGAGTGATGAAATGTTCTATGTGTTTGGTAAGGTTGTTCCATCTAATGTTTCTAAACAGTAAGCCCCCTTTCCGATTACTTTAGCGACTCGGAAGGGTCCTTCCCATGTTGTTGCCAACTTCCCATGGCCTGGAGGTTTCCAAACATCTTCGAGTTGTCTGAGCACTAGATCTCCTTCTTTAAGGGTTCTCGGCCGAACTTTCTTGTCGCATTGTCATTTCATAGCCAGTTGCATTGACTTTTGCCTTAGTCATGTGATGTAGTGTCCTTCGTGGATGACGTCGAGCTCGACACGTCTGGTTTGTTCGTTGACATTCTCATCGAAGTGTTCGGTTCTGGTCGAAACTTGGCCGAGCTCCAGGGGGATCATGTATCAGATCCATATACTAGTCAGAAAGGACTTTCCTTTGTTGTAGACTGGGGAGTTGTGTTATAGCTCCACAGTACTTCGGGTATAAATTCTGTCCATTGACCCTTAGCCTCGGTTAGTTTTTTCTTTAGGGCCTGCAAAATTACCTTGTTAGCCGCCTCTGCGAGCCCATTGCTTTGTGGGTGTTCGACAGAGGAAAAATGGTGCTTAACATTTAAATTGGTTAAAAATGAAGTAATTTTCTTATCAGTGAATTGCCTACCGTTGTCAGAGATAATTTCTCTAGGTAAACCATATCTACAAATAATGAACTTCCAAATAAAGTTTTGTACCTTATCCGAGGTTATCTTCGCCAATGGTTGTGCTTCTATCCATTTTGTAAAGTAATCAATGGCTACCAAAAGGAATTTTACCTGTCCTGGTGATATTGGGAATGGTCCGAGGATATCTATCCCCCATTTGTGGAACGGGCAGCTGACGTCGGACATGTGCAATGTTTCGGCCGGGCTATGTATTAGTGGCAAGCATTTTTGGCATGCATCGCATTTTTGCACCTTTGTTGCACAATCCGATCTTAAAGTTGGTCAATAATAACCTGCCCGCAGTATTTTTGTTGCCAAACTTCTTCCTCCCATATGGTGTCCTCAGATTCCCTCATGGACTTTGTTGACTGCCGCCTTAGCGTCGTCTTCTCCGAGGCATCGGAGTAATGGTCGGGAGAAGGCTCGTCTGTATAAGTCGTTATTGATTAGGGTGTAATTATTTGCTTTACTTTTAAAAGACTTCGGTTCTCCTTCTGGTATCGTTCCTGTCTTCAGATAATGGATTGTGGGAGTTCGCCAATCTCCTTCCTGTGCCATACTTAAAACATAATGCATATCTAGACTAGGTTTCATTAGTGTGAGATGAACTAGATTTTTTGAATGTTGGGCATCTCTATATGTGGCTAGTTTTGACAAGATATCTGCCCTGGAATTTTGTTCTCGGGGTATATGTGTTATTTCAAATGTTTGGAAACTCAGTATCATGATTTTAGCAAGGTTCAAGTATTTTTCTAAGAGAGGATCTTAAGTTTGAAAATTACCGGTTATTTGTTGTACCACGAGTAAGGAATTGCAGTACACTCGCAGCTTTGACACCTCTATTTCCTTTGCTAGTCTTAGTCCTGCTAGTAGTGCTTCATATTCGACTTGGTTATTTGTTGTTTGGAAAAGGAATTTGATTGAATGCTCTGCGTGTACCCCTACGTTGTCTTTTAACAGTATTCCTGCTCCACATTCGTTGTCATTTGATGCTCCATCTACGTACAGCTCCCATGGCTCGGCCTCCTGTACTTCGCAGGTGAATTCGGAAATAAAATCGGCTAGGGCTTGAACTTTGGGAGATCCTCTGGATTGGTAGGTAATGTCAAATTTTGAGAGTTCGATGGACCATTTTGTCAATCTTCCTGCTAGATCAAGTTTTGATAAAACTTGGCGAAGTGGTTGATTGGTCCGAACTATGACTCAGTGTCCTTGAAAGTAATAACGCAGGCGCCGAGCTGTGATTATCAGTCCGAACGCTAGTTTTTCTATCATCGGATACCGTGTTTCGGCATTTTGTAATACTTTACTTACAAAGTATACTGGGTGTTATTCCTTTCCATTGTCTGTTACATGCACGAAACTGACTGTGTTAATTGAAATTGAAAGGAATATGTGTAGTGGCTTACCTTGTTCTGGTTTCTGTAATATGGGTGGTGATCCTAAGATATTTTTGAATTTTGTGAATGCTTCTTCACACTCTTCCGTCCAGATGAATTTATCAGCCTTTTCTTAGGGTATTGAAAAAGTGATAAGACTTGGCTGCCGCTGCTGGCAAGAAGCGGGATAAAGTTGCTAACTGACTTGTGAGATGTTGGACTTCTTTCAGGGTCTGAGGAAATTGCATGTTGATTACTGCTTGACATTTGTCAGGGTTAGCTTCTATTCCCCTATTAGTCAGTAGGAATCCGAGGAATTTTCCTCCCTGTACACCGAAGACGCACTTCTCCGGATTTAACCTCATGTTGTGTTTTCTGAGTCGCTCAAAGATTTCGTTGAGGTCGTGCTTATGTTGTTTTTCCGAGCTTGACTTGACCACCATGTCATCTACATATATTTCAATTTTTCTTCC